>NC_044996.1:47517833-47694140 GCF_008728515.1 Papio anubis | reverse complement strand
CATATACACCATGGAATACTATGCAGCCATAAAAAAGGATGAGTTTGTGTCCTTTGTAGGGACATGGATGCAGCTGGAAACCATCATTCTTAGCAAACTATCACAAGAACAGAAAACCAAACACTGCATGTTCTCACTCATAGGTGGGAACTGAACAATGAGATCACTTGGACTCGGGAAGGGGAACATCACACACTGGGGCCTATCATGAGGAGGGGGGAGGGGGGAGGGATTGCATTGGGAGTTATACCTGATGTAAATGACGAGTTGATGGGTGCAGCACACCAACATGGCACAAGTATACATATGTAACAAACCCGCACGTTATGCACATGTACCCTACAACTTAAAGTATAATAATAAATTAAAAAAAAAAAAAAAAAACTTCTGTCCTCATGACTAAACTGTTCAAATATACATCTGAAAAAGACGGACTGTATTGAAAGTTATATTTAAAAAAGAAAGGAAGTCAGAGGTGAGCATTTTACATCTCACAGCAGGTTAAAATAACTCTCTTGAAGAGACTCTCAGGTGACCTCTGGCTTCCATGGCATTTTCTTTGGCAAAAGGAAAACGCAAGCAGTATTCCATGTCTTATTCCATTTGCCTTGCATTTGAGGGGTGACCTTGTTTTACTGCTTCACTTTGGTCCCAGAGAAGCTGGACGTGGACTGAAGTAATATTATGATTCAGATGAATGACTAGTATTTCCTTCAAGCTGACTTCAGGGCAGAACCACTTTGTAAACATCACTTTGTAAACCACTTTGTAAACATCAGACTGGTCCAGTCACAATTCTGAAACTTGAAAAGCAAAATCATCACGTGCTGAATGTGGATATACATAATTGACAAGCCATGTGACTTGAGCAAGTTGCTTAAGCTCCCTAGGTTTTAATTTCTTCATATATAAAGTGGGTTAGTAGTTCCTCCAGTAACTAATTGAAGATTAAGTGACATAATGTTCCCAAAGCCGTTAGTATAGTATTTCCTCACTAGTGGTAGCAATTAGTATTCTTGATGAGTAGCATCATGGTATAATGATAAGAACATGGATTTCAGAGGCAAAAACTTCAATTTTCAGTCCTAGTCTCTTATGTTACCTTGAGCAACTTAATTAACCTTCTTGGATCACAGTCTATTCATCCACGAAACAAAAATAATAACATAGAATAAAATGACATGAAATGCTATGTGTAAAGGGTCTGGTTCAGAGAATATGTTCAATAAATGCCAGTTCCCTTCCCTTTTGCATTTAACCAGCTGCTCTTTAATGTCCCAGGAGGATTATTCCTTTAATCAAAAAAATGGTTATTTAGAGGAGGTTCTCTCCACCTGAATAAAACATTTGGGTTTTGAATCTGGCAAACTGAAGTACAGTTATCAGATAGCATTCTCAGGTAAATGTCCCCTTTTCATTGTGACTTTATATGGCTACCTTATATAGGGGCAGTCCCTTTTATTATTATTCTCTTTCTCAAATCCTTTTTATTATTTTTCTGGCACTGGTCAAAAGAAATACTTATTTTTTTGTTTATCTATTTGGAGAATAATTGGTGTTTCATATATTATATATATTCCTTAAATAAATGCATTCTACTTCTTTCCAAGAAAATAAAATGTCATTTGTAACCCATTTCTATTTGTCTTTGTACATCTGTGCCTAGACATATTGCAGAGAGTGACCTTATTTTGCATGCTGAAATAATAACTTTCCCTGATTCCCCAATTACTTGTATTTACCTTTGGAAATATTTTCCAGGGTGATGGACACTTTGGACCCACCATGACTAGAAAGACATAGGCTTTGAACTTATTTTAAAGTAGTACTGAGAAGTTTGTATTGAACTATTTACATACACTATTTTTGCCCATCTTATGATAAAAGGCATATTTACACCATAGAGTTGATGACAGTGAGTACTGAAGCATACAATTCTGGAACACAACAAAGCTAAAGAACCACATGGAAACTACATCCATAATTTTGATCTTATTAACTACCACCCCCTCCACCACACACACATTTATTCAGATACTGGAGTATATAGGGCACAAAGCCAAACTCACATGTACTGAGAAATAACTGTGCCATTTTCCTCACCAAAGGGAAACTCTGGCTCAATTCCTGATCTTAAAGTATAGACTAGCTTGAAGGACACCTCATCCCATCAGCAACCAGCAGGTGTGGAAGATGAGACAGCACCATTCTTAAGTAGTTATCTGGCTTCCCAGAGATTCTTCTGACAAAGAAAAAAAATCTGGAAAACATGCACTATTTTTCTCTCATCCAAACCTTTAGAAAATCCATAATTTTATAGTATTTTGGTGATCTGTAAATACTTTTGAAAAGATTAATTACCTTATATTGTGATTCACCAAATCATCAGGGTCCATGATTTCTGATGGTTGCACACATTTGCATTTACTCCCTTAAGCAGGGAGTCCTAATGATTCAGTCATTCAACAGATAAGCACCTACTACATGTCAGGCACTGTGGTAGGCACTGGTGAGCACCACTTTTGCTGTCATGGATCCCCCTGTCACTAATGTTTAAAGGGATCAGGAAAGAAAAAAAGGACATGTCTTGGAATGTACTGCAATGTCTAAGAGCTTTTTAGTAATGTCGTCCATTGTTGAAATCATTGAAAATAGTATAATCCTTCAATCACTCTTAATATTTAAAAAGTTGCATATTTGTTATTTTATGAGTTATTAGTTATTGTGTAGAAGATGCCCCCAAGCTGTTGGAGGATGAATATATTATAGAACATATATATTATATGTATATAATATATATATTATATATATATTATATATATATGTTGGCAAAGTAGACAAATCTTTGGCATGGTGTGTGAAGTAAAGGAGAGTCAGGTTAAAAAAAAATAAAAGAATCTAATAAATACAGGCTTGTTCAGTGGATGCTAAAATATTTGAATAGATCCTTAGAAAAGGATTACTTTCTGCCAGATAAAATCAGTACATATACGGTACTGAATAGACAAATAGATCCAAAAAAGACTCATATGCGTGCCTGAATAACTGACCCATATTGAGTTATTAAAGGGAAAGTATAATGGTTGGTTAAGTCCTTCAATTATGTGACTGATAGGCTCTGTACCCTTTGAGATGCCACAGATTAGAGATTGGCAAACTAAGGCCCCACAACGCCAAATCTGGCCCATCACCTATTTTTGTATGACCCACAAGCTAAGAATGATTTTTAAATGTTATAATGATTGAAAAAAATCAAAAACAATATTTCATGACACAGGAAAATCCAAATTTCAGTGCAAATAAACTTTCATTGGAATACAGCCATGCTCATTTGTTTACATATTGTCTCTGGTTGCTTTTATGCTACAATGGCAGAGTGAGGTAGTTACAACAGAGACTATATGACTTGCAAAGCCAAAAATATGTGCTACCTGGTCATTTGCAGAGAATGTTTGCTGACGTCTGTCATAGACTGTCGTAGCTTTGAAGTTTCACAGAATTGGGTTCAAGTCCTCACTCTGCCTCGAGCAAATTACTTAACTTCTGTGAGCCTCAATTTTCCTAGAAAAGTGGAGATGTTAATAGTACACTCATGAGATAATAAATGTAAAAACATTAGCACAGTTCCTGTCATGCTTTAAGCATTCAGTAAACCTATTACAAATAATCTCTAGGTTTGAGACATATGTTGGGAAATATGGACCATGAAAGAGTCCTAGGTGGCAGTTCTGATGGTTTTATTTAGATACATCTGATCAGAAGCTCTACACTGAAATCTGGAAAACATCATTATTTGCTATTCTTACTTTTAGCCCAAATTTAGCATCAGGACCATGGTTTTAGTAGGCTGCTAATCTTCACAATGATCTCCATAAAGCATACTACTACAATGGTAATTTAATTTGTCAGGGATGATGATTATCATGTTAGTCTGGCTGGATGGGGTGAAAAAATAGCTGCTTTTAATTTTAGTTGGCACATTGGCAGTGTCAATTGAAAGTCTCCTCATCAGTCTACCAGAGGGCTGAGGTTAAGTTATACACCTAAGAATAAGGTGGAAACAAGAATCTTACAGTTAGATAAAATGAAATGAGTGATAGGCCTCAGTATAATAATACATTGCTATATTTAAATAATTATTTCCACCATCATCACCTCCTCCTATAATCCCATAGAATTGAAAGAAAAAGATAAAATGATTCAAGATCATGCAAAGTGGTTTAAGCACATGAGGTTGAATAACATATAACTTTTCTATTTGGCTTTATCTTAAAATCAGAAGAACAAGCCAAACTGATACATTGTAAAATACTCACCATAATCAAGTGGGCTTATAATTCATGAACCAAGTAACATGGAAATCCCATTGCAATTAATGGAAGAAGAAGAGGAAGAAGAGAAGAGGGACGGGGAGAGGGAGGGGAGGTGGGAAGAAAAAAGAAGGGGAAAGAGAAGACAGGAGGGAGAAAGGAAGGAAGGAAAGAAGAAAGAAAGAAAGAAGACTGGCAACATCTGTTGGAGCAAAAGTATGGATATGTGAATATCCTTGTAAATTGCTGTTGGGAACGTGTCTCTTACCAAACATTTTAGAAAACAATCTAGTAATTGCTATTAAAATTTGAAATGCACATATATCTTTTGATCCAGAAATTGCAGTTTTGGAAATCTGTACTAGATAATAAAAGCACCAGTACATAGAATATGTCTATATGATATTTTTGAGGGATTATTTATAAAACAATAAAATCTGGAAACTACTTGAAAGTCTGATATATTGGATGAATAGTGACGTAGGACCTAGCCTGTGGAATATTAGGTAGTTATTTAAAACAATGAGCTGGATCTTTGCATGTTGATCAGGAAAGATGCCCATGCCTGCTTCGGCTCACCCTCCATGGGCTGCACCCACTGTCTAACCAGTCCTAATGAGATGAGCCTGGCACCTCAGTTGGAAATGCAGAAATCGCCCGCTTTCTGCATTTATCTTGCTGGAAGCTGCAGACCAGAGCTGTTCCTATTTGGCCATCTTGCCAGCCTCGCCTGGGAGATCTCATTTTTATTTAAAATACCTTTATTGTGAGTTGTATATGTCTGTAAGATCATAGAAAATTGTGTGGTAGCTAGTAAGTATGATGACCTTGCGGGGAATAAGACAGCAGGTACAAAGGTAAACTAGTAAGTTTTTCTTTATACGCCTCTATTTGACTATTACTCTGTTTATAAAGTGAGGTTTTATTCCTTTTGTAATTTTTAATAAAATTTGCTTTTTATTTGTGTTCCCATTTCCCTGATTACTAGTAAAGTTGAGCAAGTTTTCTTATACTTATTGGCTACTAATATATCTTCTTCTGTGAATTGCCTGATCATTGTTATTGCCCATTTTTCCATTAGATAGTTCATTAATTTGTAGGTGTTCCTGCATAGTAGGGATATTAAGCATCTGTTGGTCATATGTGTTGCAAATATCTTTTCATGTTAATTGATTCATTTTAGTTTTCATGTGATCAAATCCGTGAATCTTTGTGTGTAGCTCTTAAAACAGTAACTTACTCCTATATGTCCTGATGTACATAACATATTAAGTAAAATAAGGCAAGTTGCTGAATGATAGGTATAGTATGATCCTCTCTTCCTATTTTGAAAAATAGGGGAAAATATGTGTGTATATTTGCATATATTTGTATTAGCAAATATAAGGCTATGGAAAGATAAAAACTCAAACTCTTAACATTAACAGTGGGGTGAGATGGGAGGAGGCAATTTATTAACTTTTTCTTTACATGTCCTTTTATCATTTGACTTGTTACAATTTGAAAAACTATTGTAATGTTAAAAATTCCAGTAAAGAAAAAAAGTCTTAAAGAATAATATTGCTGTAATTTCATCATCCTCCTTGGAGGAGAATGTATATCACACAGGGCAAGAACCACCCTCTCACAGATTCCCCTTGGAATAACTAGAAGAGAAGTAATTGATTGGATATGTCCCATAACTTATGGTTGGGTGAGTAGCACAATCACTCAGATACATTCCCAGAGGTTGACACAATATCCACTCCCCTGTCTGACATACACACTATCTGACCTTGAAAACTCTTCTCAATGTTAAATAACACAAAGAGAAAAATGAAGGAAATGGAAGTAGATATTTGCAGACTGTAATGATAGTGCATTTTACATGGTAATGAATAGGAGTGGGAGAGGGCTAAGGGGAGATGGAAGGAGTGGTAGCAATGTTTGCATTGCTTAGCACTTGCACCACATATAAAAATAGCTGGTTATGCCTTTGCATTCTAACCAAGTGTCGCATTTGTTCTGTGACCTTATATAAAACGTACTTTCCTGGGTGTGACTTAAGAATAGTACATGCCCCTATGTTGGAAACAGAATAGCAATGCCCTTTGAAAAGAATAGTAGTTGCATAATTTCTCAGAATTGGAAAGGACTTAGAATTGCTTTAGTTCGATCTGTCTTCTAATCCATGAGTTTTTAATGCAAATCTGGTACGGATGATCATCTAGTCTATGCATGAACTATTTCCAGTTAGAACTCTCTCCTTTAGAAAGCAGCTGTGATAATTGTTGGAATACTCTTCCTTTAATTGCTCTGAACAGTAATTGTTATAATACTCTTCTTTAATTACTCTGAATTTTACCTTTTTATAACCCCTATCCATTGATCCTTTTTCCTTGTGACTTCCCTTTAAAAATATGTGAAAATAGCTACTCTATCTCCTAAGCCTTCCCCTCCAAAACTCTACATGGTACTCGTTCCTCAAAACTTTCCAATTATGTCATGATTTCTGAATTATCCACCATTCTACTACTTTCCTTAGTTTGGAAACTATTTAATTTGATTGAAAGGTAATATTCTGAAATAGATACACCTCTTCAGATGTCTGCCTGGTATAGAGTGCAGTTAAGATGATTGCCCTTGATTTGGATATTTTACTGGTCTCTCTGGTATCACTGTAACACTGGATTAACATTACTTTTTAAGCTAGGTTTCTCACATCCCGTGCTTATAGAATAGATTGCTTGCTTTTGTTTCTTTCTTTCTTTTTTTAACTTAGCTGCAGAGTTTCACACTCATCACTGTAAAATGTCATCTGGTTGGTTTAGGCTAACAATTCCAGGCTCTTGCATTATCTGTTTCTCTGAAGAATGGATCTGCTTCTTTAATGCTTCAGCCCATGCCCAGAGGGAATGCAAAAAGCCAACAGCAAAAACAACAGGAGGAACTAGGCAGCCATAAGCAAGCATGAACTGGCCTTCATCTATGCTTATTCCTTGATCCATGTCAGTTTGGCCCCTGCCTCCCTTTCCTAACCCCCTGCTCATTCATCATTCTAGCTTCCTGTCAGCTCCAGTCTCATCTCTAGTTTTATCTTCTCAGCTTGTCTGCTTTGCTGCCTCCCAAGCCTATATGCCCAATTTATTGCTTGTCTCCTCTACCCTGTTCTGGCCTTGGGACTCTTTCCTCTGAACTAACCCTAAAAACTACCTTATGTTTCAGCCCAATCACTTCCCTAGCTCAACTCCCTTCTTGCTCTGACCTTGGAGTGCCAAACCTGGGAAAAATACTGTCAACATATAAATTAATAATTGTTCCCTATTGGGGTTCATCAACAAAAGTTATGTTCATGTCTTTCATGTTGTCACATAAAACATTGATAAGTTAGTTGAACACTGAGCCAAGGACAGAAAATCTGTACCACATTCCTTTTAGACTATCTGTCCTTGGGTTTCTATTTCTTTTTTTCTCTAAAGTTTAATGGATCTGATTTTTTTTAATTGTACAGGGTTGCACTAACTAATACAATAGCCACTAGCCATATGCCTATATAAATTTAAGTTTCCTTTAATTAAAATTAAAAATTCAGTTCCTAAGATGTCATGTTTCAAGTAGCCACACAGTTCTAGTGGCTATCATAAATATATGATATAGATATAAAACATTTTCACCACCATAGAAAATTCTATTTTATTATGTCCAGCATAACCTTATATCAATATTGCAAGTTCTCTTCATTTTGCCATTGATTCATTAGTTAACTGTTTTGTTCAACTAGTCATGAATATGTCTATCTTTGCTTTACATTCTCACATTTTTCTATCTTGTCCAAGAGAATACCACAAAATCTTTTGCTGAAATAAAAATACATTGACTATAATAATATCCTGGTCTAATTGCTGAGAATCCTTTTTTTAATTTTTTTTTTTTTTTTTTTAGGCAGAGTCTCCCTCCAGTCACCCAGACTGGAGTGCAGTGGCATGATCTCGGCTCACTGCAGCCTCAACTTCTCAGGCTCAGGCAATCCTCCCACCTCAGCCTCCTGAGTAGCTTGAAGGACAAGCATGTATCACCACTCCCAGCTAATCTTTTCTTTTGTATTTTTAGTAGAGACAGGATTTTGTCATGTTGCCCAGACTGGTTGAGAAACCCATTTATGAGGTGTTTATTGCCTTTTAACATATGACCCCAAAATGTAGTTGGTTAACACAATAATCTTCTCTTATACCTCATGTTTTCTATGGATCCGAAATTTGGGAGTGGCTTGACTCAGGGTCTGTCATGTAGTTACAGTCAAATGTTGTCTGGGAATGTTTTTATCTTAATGTTTCAATGGAGGTGAGAAATCTACTTCTAGAGTGGTTTACTCATGTGGCTAGCAAGCTGGTGCTGGCTCTTAGCATGGGCCTCAGTTCTTCTCCATGTAAGCATTAACACAGGTCTACTTTGGTGTCCTCAAGGCTTGGAGAGTGATTTCTCCTAAATCAAACTATCTGAAAGACCTAGCCAGAAGTTTCAGTTTCTTTTATGATCTAGCCTTACAAGTCAACACCATCACTTCCTCTATATTCTATTGGCCGCAAAAGGCCAGTCCTGATTTGATGTAGGGGGAGACCACACAAAGTGAATAACATGATGACTGGTTCATTGGGGGTTACATCGAGGAGGTTACATTGCATTTGCTATCACTACTCAAAATAGGAAATGACAGTCAGGCATGGTGATGGGCACCTGTAATCCCAGCTACTTGGGAGGCTGAGGCAGGAGACTTGCTTAAACCCGGGAGGCAGTAGTTGCAGTGAGTGGAGATCACTCCACTGCACTCCAGCTTGGGTGACAGAGTGAGACTCTGTCTCAAAAACCAAAAACAAACAAACAAAAACAAAACAAAACGAAACAAAACAAAATCAAAATAGGAAATGAGCTAGTTTGCCATGGCTCATTATTAGTGAACCACTACTTGCTCCTGGGAAGCATATTTCAGGAGCCATCTGTATAATATTCTGCCACAATTTCCCCTAAAAGCAACATGAAATTTACTGATATGTACTGTCTGGAATCTTTTCTTCCTGTTTCAAAATTTGATTATTTTGGTCGAGGGAGTATTGGTGGTGGTATACGATTGGATGGAGAAGGCAGAGACTATTATTACCTTCTTCTGCATTCACTTTTGACTTTTTTGACTTGTAAAATAAGCATATATTTATTTTGTAAATTTTTCTAATTGAATAATATATGATATAATATGCTTTCTATCATTATTACTTTCTCCTCCACAGTGTTGTGATCTGTAGTTAAGAAGTATTGCCCATATAGTTCTTGTCATCAGTCTGTAACATACACTCATAACAATATTAATTCTGTTTCCTCTTTCCATTTTATTGTCAATTGAAAGGATATCTATCCTGCTTAAGTGATATATTCCTTTCTACATAGATGGATAACTTCTTAATATTCAGTGCTATTCCTCCTTTGCTACCCTGGGCTTTTTCTCTTTTAAAAGTACATATTCTCTAGTTGTGGATTGCTAGTTGCAACTCCTACTTTGTCAAACCTTAGTGATTTATGGAGATTATACACACACAAACACATAATTCAAGTTTACTGTGTTCTCTAGATGTCGTGCATTCAGGGACAGATTTGAGTTTTCTTGAGTCTGAAGCTTTTATAATTTGAGGAGCCCACATCAAAGTAAAGAATATAAAATTAGCAATACAGAATTACTAGGGCCACTCCTAGGGCATTGGAAGTGCAAGTGAGAGGCCTTGAAGCTTAAGCTTCATTAGTGTCACAGTAAATAAATTCCCATGTGCATCTGCGCTAGGTGAGGAAGGATGGGTAGCCTGAAGTTGCTGGGCTGGGAATTCTTGGAAAAGGATGGTATGGCCTCCAAAGATAGGAAAGACTAAGAAAAAAAAAAAAAAAAAGGAAGCCTCTTTCCAACTTCAGAAATCAATTTGACTTTTGGTCTTAATTTCCCTGTTTCAGTTGTCTTCATAAAACAATTGTCTTTTTTTTAGAGTAGCATTCCGGTTTTCAATAGCAAAGAGACCCGTGTTCAGCTACGCTCAGGTTTCCAGGGCCTCGTTTTACAAACAAGCATAGCTCTAATTCATGCTGAGCTTAAGAGCATTCCAGGACAAGCAACAGAAGCTTTACGAACTATGGTCAGAAGGCACATTTAATGACCTCTAGCTTGAGAAACATTAGGTAGCTTGTTGCTTCGTCCCCAGAGAAGTGGCATGTAAGAAAAATCAAAAGTAATGGTGCCGGGAGTGTTACGAACTGTGGTGGAAATTCTACAGTTTGCAAAGGTGTCTCCAAAAAGAAGAAAGAAAACCTCAAGAAGGTCCTTTAGCCTAGGGGTTCCCAAAAGTTTTCTTCTCCTACTAGGACTTCTTGAGGGTCTTTCAGAGAGGCTATCCAGCCACTCACAAGTATATTGGAAGATACTAGACCTGAAATGTTTGGAATCACAGATGTGGGACTCTTCTTTTCAAAAAGATTGCTAAATAACGTTATGTCACCATTCCCACTCAGGGCCCAGTAATGTACACAGCAAGCTTGTGCTAAGAGAAGAAGTAATTTTCATATATGAAGTGTCAAAGTAGAGGAAAACCAGTAAATGACAGACCTTTTTTGTATGCTTGAAAATTTTAATAAAGTGTTTTATGAGATTTTAAACAAGTTTAAATAAAATTTTTAAATAAGTGTCTATTAAGGTATATATTGCCAATCTTAAATGTGTAAATGAAAAAGAAGAAACAACCGAGAATATTTTGAATCTATATGTTTCATAATACACACATGCCCTCGAAGTGTAATCTCTTCAGATTATGTGATTAACAACTTATATATCAAAATGAGTATGTGGTTCTTTGTATACAAAGATGGAAGTACTGACTTTGGAGTTGTTTTCCCAGTAAAAGGATGCGTGTTGGCAAGAGGGGAGCTGCTATTAAGGGCCAAAGAGCAGAGAGATGCATTCTGGTCCTCTAGGGTATCAAACCCATGCCCTTGGTACTATGTCCATGGTACTACTACCAACTGAGCTACTGTCTGTAACCTTGCCATGTAACATCTCAGTTCTGTTAAGCATTATTGCTCACAAACACAGCCTCCTTCAAATCCTTACTGAATAAAGTTTGTTCCCAGCCAAAAAAAAAAAAAAAAAAAAACAACAAAAAACCTCATGGGAAGGAATGGGAATATATTTTAATTTTTTAGCATTAAAAGTTGCTGTTTTACTTTCTGGAAGTTTCTTAGCTTGAAAACCATGATTTTGCGCTCTGAGGTGATCCACTTGGTGATATCTGCTTAAGCAGTCACTAGCTACTCTTAGGCAATGACTGGGTTCCATTTCTTTTTATAAATCCTGTTATTTCTGTTAGGAGGGCTTGAGGGCTGAAAGGGGAAGGGGGAACTGGATAGCTCAGGGGCCTAGCTAATGTCATCTGATCTCTCTTACCCCGAAGCTTTTTTGAATTTGGCTCCTCTTCACACAGTCTCAAAATATGCACCTCACTGGCCCTTCAACAGTCATTGACAAGTGGACTCTGGAGTCAGACTGCCTGAGTTGGAAGCCAGGCTCTTCCAATTACTAGCTGTGAGGCTTTAGGCAAGTTGCTTTATCTCTCTGTGCCTCAATTTCCTTGACTAAACACTTGGGGGCAATAATTTAAAACCTAGAATAATTGTCAACAAAATTAAATGAGATAATACATGCAAAGCACTTAGTCTGGTGCATACAGTAAGCACTTAATCAATTTTAGCTATTAAAATATAACAACAATTAAAAGTTCCAAAGGGCTAATAGCCTTAAGATAACAGAATGGATTGGAGAAGAAGGGGATGGTACAAATATGGGATATGTAATGTTGGCAGAGAGATTGTTTCAGGGTAAAACACAATCTGAGAAATTTCTAGACCAGCGACATGTTAGGGTTATTTTCATGCAGTTTGAAGTCAGGAAAGAAAGACATAAATAAGAACATCTTGGAAGGAGGCAGGGAGATGATGGTTGATAGGGTGAAAGGAAAAGAAGTCCTGAAGTTGGAAAACAAATGCCCTATTTCAAGGCTGTGCTCCTGTCACAGCCCCATGACTGGAGGCCATCTATTTGCCTTCTGTCCTGCTAGAGGAGCTGACCTTCCCCAGGCTGGTCACGAAAATTCCCATAATGCCAGCTTACAAGGTAAAGTTTCCATGCTTTTCCATGCCTCCTTTCCCCCTTGAAAATAACAATAAAGTTTAAAATGTGCAAGTTCTTTGTCAAGTTCTGGTCAAACACGTGGTTTCCCCTTCCCGCACCTGGGGACGGGGGAGGGGGGGTCCCAAGACCGATGTGGCTAATCCCTATGGAGTCTCCAAGTGACTAGCCTCCCACAGAGCCTTGCAACTAGTTAGCCCAATGGTCTAGCCTGGATTGTTTTCCTGGCCTGGACTTGCCCCTCAGTCTAAAACAGTCTTTGCCATTAGGGGCCACGGGGCATTTTTCCCCACACCCCATCCCCACACCCCACGTTCAGCAAATCGCGTTGTAAAAACAAACAAAAAACAAAACAAACAAACAAAAGTCTTGACTAATGAACAGCCCTTCCCTGTAGCAAAGATTCTCTTCAGAGTTCTTTTAAACGTTGTATTTTTTGATTCCGTGTCTTATTTCTAAAAACTAAATGTGTATGTAAAAGTGTAATTTTCTATTAACTAGTTCACCTGCCCTTCTCTAGTTAAGAAATGTTAATTTCAGACTCACATTTAGGAAGATTCAGAAGAGTTTTACTGATCATCCAGGAATTCTCAAAGTGTGTTTTAAAAGGGTTTATTTTGTGTGGTAAAATTGTCAAGATTTGAATTATTGGAAAGTGTAATTTCTGTGGTGGTATGTATCATATTCGAATTATCGAGAAAATTCGATCCAGCACACCCGGGTTTGTTTTTGGGGGGAGGTAATGGTTGGTTTTCTCTGCAACTGTTAACAGAGAATTTTCTTTATTTAGTGAAACCCGGTTCCTCAGACAGGCTGTGGCCATTACACAGCTCACTGAGACTTGGAAGTTGAGGAATGTAAAGAGGTCAAACTCTGGCATTGAAACAGACAGGAAATAAACAAAATCTACCAATATGTAAAGATATTACAGAAATTAGAAGAATGAGTCAGAAGCGGAGAGCTCGAGGTCAGTGGGAAGAATTATTCGTATAAATCTTCTTAAAAGAAGTAGGTAATTATTAATTAAAAAATAAAGAAACAGGAAAAAAGTCCCCCCACATCGCTTTCCGACCCCGGAGTTAGGGTGCGCAGAACGCCCTCTGGGAGCTCCAGAGAAAGTAAGCAGTGTCGGGACATTTACTAAGTGCTCTCTGCAGAGCATGAGTTTAGAATGCGGTTAGTTTATGCACCGACTCCCCTTCCCACGAATGTTTCAAGGGGCTCTTTCTGGAAGTTGAATCACGTTTGTGAGATTGTTTTAAGCCATATGTCAGTCCCCCAGCGCTTTAAAGCAAAACGGAAGCAAACAACTTGGGCACTTGGAAAAGTTTTGCAATTAATGAGCGAATGAATGAAATCCGGCCGGAACGCTGGAGACTGGAAGGGAAGCAGGATTTTTCTCCGCGCGCTGCGAATACAGCGTATGCAAAACTTAGGACCCAGGGCAGGCCGGGCTTTGGAGACACTCAGTCTTACTCAACCCTGAACACCTGAGAACAGGTGCGGTTCTGAGTGAGACTGGGACCTGGCACGAACTAGCCTGGGGCCAGAAGAGATAAGGCCTGCCGGGAAGAGAGTTCCAAGCTCTGTCCATTCTGCTCTTGCCCTCGGCTAATGGCTTCGAAGGCCAAGCTGTGACAGCCCCGGGGCGCACTCGGTGCCTTCTTCTGCTCAAATAGGTGCTCGCCTAGGACTGATTCCCAACCCGTGGCAAGTCATTTCCTTCTATAACTGGTGGGTCTTTGCAATAAATTGAGCGATAAAATCAGAGGGATAGAAAGAGAAAACAGACAACTAGAAAAGTCACAAGTGTTTCTTGGGAAGTCTAGGGCGCGGGTTGTTTGGACTGTGGCAGGGCTGTGGGGCCCAGACTGGGAGCGGCGCGGAGCGGGACCGGTTTTCCGGGGCTGGCAGCTGCCTGGAAAAAGTTTCCTGTGGAACACTCGCCAGCGGGGGCGGGGGCAGGGGCGGCTGGCGCAGCAGTGGATGTGGGAGGGGGCGGGAGGGCCGGGGGAGGCCGCGAAGGGCCTGCTCGCAAACCGTTATAGTCCTTCAGCACCTCCCTCGGCCGGTGGCCCTACTAGCCTGCCTCCCCGCCGGGCGGCTGCCCACCTGGCGACGTGACGCTGCACCAATCCCTTTCGAGCTGCTCCCGGGTCCCTTCTCCTTGCACCGCCCCCCTCCCTACCCTGAAAGAGGCGCACCCTGACGGGGCAGACACAGCGCTCTCGCCGCGGAGCACCCTTCTAGCTTCTTCATCTCCAGGACAGACGCTCAGGCTCCTCTCTCGCCTTAGCCCAACCTGCTTTCCCGCCTCACAAACTCCGGTTTCCCTCCACTCCCAACTCTTTTCACTCCACGTTTCCCCTCCTCTATCTCCCACGCCACGAACTCCAATCCCCCAGCTCCTTTCTCCCGCCCTCCCCCTTTCCCTCTCCTCCCTTCAACTCTTCATCTACCTCAGACTGCGCGCACCCAATTCAGTCGCCCACTCCCGTTCGGCTCCTCGAAGCCATGGCGGGACCTGGGGGCTGGAGGGACAGGGAGGTCACGGATCTGGGCCACTTGCCGGTGAGTAGAGGACGCCCATCGCCCCCCGAAATGCTCTCTTTTGGTGGGTTCTGAGTACCAGGGGGAGGGAGCGGACGCCCTCAAAACGGGCTAGACCAGGACTTCGACGGGTCCCGCGGGCGCGGAAGGGGACCCTGGGCCGGCATGCGGCAAAGGCGCCCCCTGGGCACCCGGACCGCACCAAACTCCAACGAAAGGCAAAGGCACGGGGTGGTGGGAAGGGGAGACCGAGAGAAGAGATGGCAGTGGGGTGCTGCGGGCCCTAAACAGCGGGGCATTTTAAATATGTGACCCGCCTTGTCTAGCGGAGCTCGGGTACCTGTCCTAGCCCGCTTTTTCCAACAGAGGCCAAAAAGTGCAACGTCGCGTGTCTTCTTGAGTACTCCTCCTTGTTATCCCGCCGCCCCGTCCTTTGCTGCTGCTTTTGCCGTCGGAGATGCCTACTTGCGGGGTGACCTTTACTTTTAGGTGACAGCGACTAGAAAATTGAGGCGTTTGAGTCCCACTTTTCTTATTTTCTAATACACTTTCTAAAACCTTATTCTTGCCAGGGCAATGTTCCTGATTTAGTGTTGTGAGAGTGAAAGAAGTCGACGCCGTTTGGGGAAGGAGTGAATTCTGCACACTCCATTTTTTTTTTTTTTTTTTTTTTTTTTTAATATTGTGTTCTTTGCCCATCCAGATTTAGCTTTTTCTTGTGGTTTTAATTTGTGGGCTCTTCTTTTCCCGAATGCCCAGCTTTCCTCTAGAGTTGTAATTGATTGGTAAACTATTATCGCCATCGTAATTAGTAGACTTATTATTTTGGCAGCGCAGTTTATTTCATTGGCATCTGGTTTGTGGCTAATATTGGATTCCACCCAAATCCGTGTTTCAAGTTCCCTTTTTAGATTGGCATTTCACTCGCACCCTGTCTTGAATGCAAAAGGCCCCAGGATTCTCCGAAAGGGAATAAGCAGGCACTGCGCTGGAATGATCACCAGGCAACTGTAGTTCAGGACAGTGTCCTGCTTGCTTTGAAAAAAGCTAAATATTAACCTTAAGGTTATAGGACTATTCAAAGTCGATTGACTTAATTTTACACATATTTGGCATTTAAAGAATGTGTTTTTGATTGTGACAGAAGCCTGTCTCGCTCAAAAATAGGGCATTCCCAAAGCCTTCCCTATATGATTTTACACTAGATGCTGTATGTGGAGAGGTAAGGTGGTACACACGGGTAACATTTTACCAAATTGTTCTCTGCCATTTAAAAAAATCAGTGCAAACGTGAATTACAGATATTAGTGTTGCGGTTATTTATGCAGCTTCATAAAATATATCACAGAACTTTTAAAAATTAAATCTTTTCTCATTCTGCATGCACCCAGAATTTCTTCCTTTCAGTGTGGATACATGAGATTTCCGGACTATGGAGGCCTCAATTGGTGGTTTCCTTTCTAAGCAGAACTTTTATATTCAGACTAGATTTGCACCCAAGTAAAAGTATAAAACCAAGGAATAAAATGTTACCCTTCCTCCAACATTCTCTGCCTATGGTTGGGAAAAGAGAAAAAAGCAAATTAGGGCAGATATGTGAAACTGATGCAGGCAGGTGGGCAAACTGAAATAAACTCCCTTCTAAATATCACTAAACGGGTGAATGGGAAAGACCTCATAGAAATGATAGGGCAGGGAATTCCAAACCCAAGGAAAAAAAAGAAGAAAAGGTTTTACTGCCACACACAAAAAAGAAAAAATGGGGGAAGTGGCCCAGACTAACTGACCCGGTCATGGCCCTGGGACATAAGAATTTGGTGGAGCCCAGGAGATAAGAGGAAAGGCTGCAGTCTTTACATTGCAGTTCAGTGGAATATTAGTTTCCTGGAGGTTGGTGGAGTGGGTGTGTGGGGAGGGTAGAAAGATAAGGTTGGTTTTTAATGTAAGGGGAGTAGTAGCGAGAAGATACAAAACTTCAGGACATTGATGCTTGGCCTCATTTTCCAGACTTCATGAAAGTCTCATAAAGTCCTCAGATTCTAACAATTTCTAAATTTTATATATGAGACATTTTTTTTCATTTGTGGGTTTTCACTCTCTGAGCAATTTATGCATAATTCTCCCCTGTCCTCAAACACCCAGATTCAAACCCTAAGAAATCTAGCAGAAGAGCAGTAGCATGCCCTTTAGAATTTTCTTTACTATCAAATTTTTAGACATGGAAAGTTATTGTTGCTTTGGTCACTGAGTTACATTTTTCAGCGATTTGGGGTTTCTTTACATTTGATTTATTTTCTGACTCTGAAGAAATAAAAGCAAATGAAGAGGTGAAGAGAAATCTGAATCAGTTGTGTTGAAGTTTGCATTTTGATGCAAAGTAGAGTTGATAAAGCAAGTAAAGAAACCTTCATATAATGGTATCCCTTGCAGTAATTATCCTCAATAGGACATATGTGAAGGTCAGAAAATTGCCATCTGTAAACACCAAGTATACCAATTTGGCAGCAGCCAGACAATGAGGGAAGATTCAAACCTTGGAGTTGCAAACCGAGAAAAAACATTCAGAATGTGGAAGAATAAATAAATATGGCTCTAGTTTAAAATGGACACATTATGTCCTTTGCAGGCCTAGCCAGCTAAATGACCACAAGACAAAGACCCTTGAGGGAGGATAAACTTGCTTTACAAATTGAGACTTGAAGAAATTGGTAGGTTATTTGGTATTTTTGTTATTAGATAGATATTATTTTTAAACCCAAAAGAGTAAGCAGGAGTGAAAACTGGGAAACAAGAAAGGGTGAGAAAATTATATAACTTTCAAAATTAAAACCTTCACTTTTATACAATGATATAACTTTTTCACATAATGCACTAAAGTCAGAGACAAAATAAGAGAGCCAATGTAATTACAATAGATCAATTCCATTATGTTTGTTAATTAATGGGTTACTGTAATTTTCTGATTTTCTATTGAATAAATATTTTCTGTAGGTGAAAAAACAAAAAAGAAAGTGCAGAGATTTGTGGTTTGTGTTTCCTTTCTGAAAAGAGAAGTATAAAGCTTTATGTCTTGATATATATCTTTGTAATATATGTGTGTATATATGTATATATATTCACCTTGCCCACCAGCAATACCTAGGGATGTGTGTGTTTGCCTCTCTCTATGTGTGTGTATATATATACATATACACACACACACGCACACGCATATATATGTTTGTTTTGATGTGTGTGTATATATATATAATCATATATATATGACCGTGTGTGTGTATGTATGTGTATATATATGCGCGTGTGTGTGTGTGTGTATATATATATATTCCTAGTATGCCTGTGTCCTTGAGACTGGAAACTATTTCTTCCTCGCCAAATCTGTCATGTCTTTCACTATGACTATCCCCTTTGCCTTCTGTGCCCAGTGTGGTAATGACATTCCTCACGGCTGTGGCCTTGGTATTTGACACTGCCATGTGTAGTCCTAATCTATATTGGGGTCAGGATTAGACAGGCCTTGAGGGGACAGTAGTGGCAGAGGTTATCTGAAATAGCACATGATCCAAAAACTATATTTGAAATACATTAGGCTTATATTTAAGTATGACTTCCAGCTCTACCCAGACCAAGCCTGGTATCCACATTTGGTCATGAGAAATTTCACACTTTACCAAGTTCCTTAGCCCCTGTTTAGAAGCAGTTTTACCTTCATTTCAGTCAACTATGATTGAAATATTCAGCATAATCCTCAATTGCATATATATAGAGCATCACCTCCGCATAACACTGCACATCAGTTTATTTTCTGTCTTTTTTCTTCTCCAGTTTCTAGAACAATGGTTTTCATATGGTAGTGCACAAGAACAGTGCACAAAAATTAAGAATAATTTCGAGATTTTGGGACCCATCATCAAAAATTCCGATTTCATAATTCTATGATAGGTCCAAGGAATCTGTATTTTTAACAGTTTTACCCAGATGATTCTCATGTAGCGAGAGTCTATACAGTCTACAGTTTGAGAAACACTGGTCTGGAGGAAAAGATTTCCCCTTTAACGCCACCATGTAAATTGTGAAGCCCATTCCTCTATCTCTGAAACTCACTCTGGCACTCATCTTGCCATATCCATCCCTTTCATGTTCTCTCTCCAAAAACTCTTTTCATAAGATTGCTGTTTCTAATATTACAAGTAAAAGGAGAAAAGCCTCTGCTATCTCCTTCAAGGTACTGTGCAGTCTCCTTCTTTTTGCAGCCTGACTGCTGGAGAGTGTTTCCTCACTCTCCTTTACTATCCTAAATTTGAAATTTCTTGCTACTCATGTTGACCATTTTTGGTTCCCTTTTCTCCTTAATCTCTGCCGTATTTGGTTCTGTGGATCAGCCTCTGCTTTGAAATTCTCTCCCTTGACCAGTTAACACTGCTTTCTATTGGCTCTTTTCCTTCCAGTTACTCCCATCCCTGGCTTTTATTAAGATTAGCCATCAAGATGGTCTTTCTTCCCTGCTCTTGAATTCAGGAGACAGAAACAACTCCCGAGAATTTGAGATTTCAGTGGGCAGGGAGACTAGGACTTTTAAACTGCAGAAGATAATTTAGATGCATAGAAAGAGATAACGAAAGTACAACAGGTTTGTCTAACAGTTTATGGTTCAAAAATGTTTTAAGACTTAGATTTTTAGTAATTTATTGTAAGACAAACTTTAGAAATTCATTTCTTCTTTACTGACCATTTTGTATACCCAAATGGGACATCAAGACACACCAACCCCCCCAAATAATCACCAAATTGGTATAGCAGTCATAGATACGAACATCTATCCTCTTCTGTTTTTCTTATCCCAATGTGGCAGGGCAGAGGAAAGGACCAAATAATTATGGAGACCCCTCTGACATGAAACTTTTGTTTTCACAGTGACCAAAAAGATTGTTCCCTTCCAATTCTTCCTTCCTTGGAAATCCAAAATAAACTTGCTCTGACTGTAAGTCCAAAATATATGAGGAATTTGGCGTTGTTAACCTAGTATTAAGCATAGTCCTTCTCCTCTTTTCCCCAATTTAATGTTTAGTTTTGAAAGAGAGTAGCATGGAGATGGGGAACAAAAAATAGCATGTAGGACTAAAGAAAACAATATAGTCTTAGAATATATGAATACTAAGTTGAGCTGCCTTTAAGGTTAAATTTTTTAAATGTTCTTTTATTAAACATGAGTATGAAAGATGGTTTGGTCATTTGAGAGCAGAAAACAAGTTTCCTGACATAGATATGAGGCCTCCATGAATTTCTACAGGCATTTTATTCTAGTCTATTTCCTTGGTGTCTTTTTTGAATAGTTAGATAACTATATTCAAATCAGGGTAAAGTTTTTATGTTATTGAGGACTAGAGAAAGGAATAAAGAAATTTAAGACTGTGCTCAAAGATTCAAAAATACAGGTTGTACAGATGTTACAATAATTCTCTAATATATGTTATCTTTTCCAGCTAAAATGCAGCGTTAACTATAGCAAAGAATAGTTTACCAATAGGAATCAGGTAACATGTTTGATTATTTTGACAGATGGCCGAAGACTGTTTCTCCAGAATTAACAATGTCTAAAATAAATCCCTCAATCGTATCCATCACATAAATATGCTACGGTGATAAAGTCTTCAAGTCAGTCCCTAGTAACTTTTTTGTTGGCTTTTCTCTTATAAATCTTTCAATGAGTTATAACAAAAGTGATACGCTTAATAATAAGGATAATATAATGATCTATTTTTACTTCTTAGATCCTAAAAATTGTCTTTTTAGATAAATTACATGTTTGTTGGGAGTATATTTCCTGAACTGTTTGTTTGAAATAACTGTGTATTGTGATCTTTGATGATCATTTTGAAAAACTAAGCTGCTAGGCTGCTGCTTTATCTAACAATGCTTTTATCAATTCAGTGGAAACATCTAGATTTTAGAATGATTGATAGGTTGTGATTTTCATCTGTAGAATTTTAGAGCTGGGAGATTACCTATCCCAATACTTTTATTTTATATATGTGAAAACTGAATCCCAGAGAGAATAAATAACTTACCCAGAGTCATATAGTTAATTAATGGTAGAGCTGGGGCTAAAATTCAAGTCTTCTGACTCTCTGTCCAGTTGGATACTTATTGAATGATGTAATCCCAAAGCTGTGTCATTTTCCTATGAGAGTTTTGCTAGATTACACAAATATCATGGCAGTTTTAAGGAGTTTATAATTTCATTCATCTAAGTTGCATATGCTCAGTAGTTTTCCTGTTTAGCTTGTATTTATCACAGCAATCAAAATGTTTTCAAACAGGATTAAACAACGTTTGTGTATATAAAATAAACTTTCAATAAGGTATGTGAATTTCCAAGAATTTGCCAATGTTCTTACCATTTTGTGTATAAATTGGTATCTACTCATGCCTCATATAAGTTTTACTAAAATAGCAAAATAGGCTGCTAGACTAAAAGTTCAAACAGTGATAAAATTCAAGAAACCGTGTTTTGTGGTGAACAATCAAGGAGTACCCATATTTAAAGGTAAGAAAACAATACTTGAAGATAACTATGGAAGCCTCACAACTCTATCCCAAAACATGTTATGTTTTGTTTCCTATGATGCCACATTTAGGGTTAAGTCACAGAAAACGTCACTTTGTGCCATGAACAGGTATTTAGCAGATGCAAAGTTCAACTTTTAAAAAATTGTCTGATTTTCTTAAAATGATGCTCTTTTAATATCATTATCTTGCTTTGTCATTCATATTTAGAGATGGTATTTCTTTCTTAAGAGCTGTTACAGGTTGGTGCAAAAGTAACTGCAGTTTTGCCATTATTCTAATGCCAAAACCACAATTACTTTTGCATTAACCTGTAATTCAAGTAAGTCATCTAAACTTTGTATCCAACATCTAGTCATTATTGTTGCATGTTAAATTTTCTGCTTGTCTAGTTATCACTCAAAAGAATAATATCGGCTGGGCGCGGTGGCTCACGCCTGTAATCCCAGCACTTTGGGAAGCTGAGGCAGGTGGATCACAAGGTCAGGAGTTTGAGACCAGCCTGGCCAACATGGAGAAACCCCGTCTCTACTGAAAATACAAAATAAGCTGGGTGTGGTGGCACACGCCAGTAATCCCAGCTACTCGGAAGGCTGAGGCAGGAGAATCACTGGAACCCAGGAGGCGGAGGTTGCAGTGAGCCAAGATTGCGCCATTGCACGCCAGTCTGGGCAACAAGAATGAAACTCTGTCTCAAAAAAAAAAAAAAAAGTAATATTAAAATAAAAGAGTACTTCCATTGCAAGTAAATGAACTTATTTCTATTTTATCTTTCTAATTACCTCATTGTTATGCCTCAGTCTTACATAATTGATAATTGTGTGCATTTTACAGTTTTATGATAAATAATTACATGACTACTTAATGTCCATACTGCTTATTCTTTTTAATAAATGAATATAGTCAGTTCAAGGAGATTGTGACATGTCTATTCGTTTGGTAAATGACACTTAGGTTCTTCCCATGTAAATTTAAACAGAACAAGGAAGATTGGAAATACTGCTTAAGATAGTTGAATGCTCGCCTAATTTCCTACAAAGATTGACAGTTTTTGTTTTACTTTTTTGCAGGATCCAACTGGAATATTCTCACTAGATAAAACCATTGGCCTTGGTACTTATGGCAGAATCTATTTGGTAAGTTGACTTACATTATTTATTCATTCTTCATTTTCTAATGACAACAAAGATTGTGAGTCAGACTTTCACAATGCAAATCACATAATGCCAAAATATGGCATTTCACTTTGAGAGATAAACCAAATTAGATAGCCCAGTGACACCTGTAAGAATTACTGTTTATTATCACAAAAGTAATGGATTGGCTAATCTGTAGTGAACCAACCAACCAAACATAACATCTAAAAATTAGCAGAAAATAAATAAAGTCACCAATGGAAAATGGAAGTAATTCAAATAAGATATACCCAATAAGATAATCACTCGTATTATAGTATATATCCGTACCATTCTAATTACTCACATTCAACTGAAAACTGAATATTATTAAAAGGAATGTTTCCATAACATTCTATATCATACTGTGTACTTGAGTGTGCACATGTGTGATAAAATTTGCTAAAGAATCTAACAAGAAAAAGTCTGAATTTATTTAGTGATTACTTATTAAACACTAAGTATGTGCAGATGCTGTGATAGTCTCTGGGAATAAAATGATGAACAAAGCAGATAAGGTCTCTGCTTTTTTGTGGCTTATGGTTGAGAAATGTATTGATTAAGTTTGTATATGTTATATGTGTGGGGGTTGTTGGAGCCACGCATTACATAAGTAAGCACAAAAATAACTGTATACTTCTGTATCTGTGGGTTCCACATCCATGGATTCAACCAATATTGGATCAAAAATTTAAAAAATGCATAATGTATAGACTTTTGTTCTTGTCATTATTTCCTAATCAATAAAGTGTAACAACTATTTACATAGCATTTACATTAAATTAAATGTTATAAGTAATCTAGTCTCACTTAAATTATACTGGAGTATATGCGTAGGTTATATGCAAAAAAAATTACTAAGCCATTATATATCAGGGACTTGAGCATCCCCTGATTTTGGTGTACACGGTAGGCCCTGAAACCAGTACCCCACAGATACTGAGGGATGACTGTAATTGCAACTGTGATATAAGATCTGTAAGAAAATTCTTGGTGATATAAAAGCATAAAGCAAGGGGGTTTAATTTAGATTGAAAGGTCAGTGTTGATCTCCCACTCCCTGGAAAGGGAAAGTGACCATTAAACTGATATCAGGAGGATAAACGTGAGGTAACCAAAAAAAGGTGTGGTTGTGGAGGATGATGTTACTACATTCTAGGTGGAGGTATGGACAGTGTTAAGTGCTGGTTTGGGGCAGAGTGTTTTAGTAGCCATATCACACTGATCAGGTACCTTTCTACTCTCTAATAAGGGGAATTGACATTTTCTCAATCTTGTGTAATGTTCTATACAGTTGCAGTGCTCTTTTTTCCCAGGCCTGTTGCTAAAAAAAACGGATTACTGTCCTTAGGCTGATCCTTACAGCAGACTGATCACAGGTCCTCTACATATAGGTTGTGTAGAGGTGTCTTAATATAAGCCCAGAGGAAGGGGCTTCTTTCTTGTTCAGAAAAGGGTGCCTTTTTTCTTGCCAAGTCTTGCAACTTTGGGACTAATCTACACAGAGGGGCTTCTTTTCTTATTCATCTGCCCAAGTAGGAATGGAGGATGCTTTTTAAACTTTGCACAAAGCTCCTATAGGGCCTGCTGCTGTGGCTCACTCCTGTAATCCCAATACTTTGAGAGATGAAGGCAGGAGGATTGCTTGAAGCCAGAGCTTTGAGATGATCCTGGGCAACAAAACAAGACACCATTTCTACAAAAAACTAAAAAGAAAAAATTATCCTGGTGCAGTGGGTGTGCACCTGTAGCCTTAGCTACTCAGGAGTCTAAGGCAGAAGGATCACTTGAACCCAGGTGCTTGAGACTGCAGTGGATTATGTTTACACCACTGCCCTCCAGTCTGGGTGACAGAACAAGACCTTATCTCTTAAAAAATAAAAATAATAAAATAATAAATTAAATAAAGCACCCATAGCATAGAAACTGAGTAGTAGAAATAGCATGTGGACAGGTCTTAAAAACAGAAAGAACCTTGGTGAATATAGGGAACAGAGGGAATGTTAGTATTCATGACCAAATCTTTTCAAACCATTTTGATCATATCTATTAACAGATCCAATAAGCTGTAGATGGTGATATGATATAGACTGAAATATATTGTTTATGCTACCTCAATTGCATCCTGTGCTGAACGATTATTTAACATTTATGAGATCTAGGTCAGTTTTGCCGCCTTATACATAGATACCTACATCTCATACATAGAATATTTATGGTACATTTACAGTCTCCATGGCTCTATGCACATTTTAGTTCCTTAGGGTGTGTGTAAGTGTGTGTGTATACTTGTTCTGATTCAAATGTACAGAGTCACCAGATGTAAGAAATAAAAAACAGAGTCATATAAGGTAAGAAGCAAGGTTAAAATTAGGCAACACAGAAAGATGGCTGCTCATTATCATTCATGTGATAACGAACTGTGATGGCACCAAAAGAAGAAAAGTAAGAGGGTAAAAAGGTAAGTTATGCATGTGAATATCCTTTTTTAAAACTCAGAGTTTATTGGGGTATAATATATATTTGGTAAGATTAACTCTTTTAAGTGTATAACTTTATGAGTTTGGACAAATGCATACAGTCATATAACTGCCACCACAATCGAGATTTTCAATGTACATCTTAAACTAATCACAGTCTAGATTCAAGGAGTATTCTACTTCTTCACTGTGTGGTGTCCCAACTGGTGTACTAGGGTTATGGCTGTCATCTATTTTGCTTTTACATTTGCTACAAACCCACAAAACTACTGTACTTTCCCTATACTCATTCTTTTCCTTGTTTTCACTACTACTATTTTTAAAATTTAGCCAACCAATTATCTTTTAAAGCAATTAAAAGTCAGAAAAAGTCTTTTGCATTTATCTTCATTGTAACCATTTCTGGATTCTTCATTTCTTTGTGTGGATCCAACTTTCTCTCTGGTATATAGAACTTAAGCCTGAAAAACTTCCTCTAATATTTCTTATAGTCCAAGGCTGCTGGGTAATGAATTCTCTGCTTTTGTATGAAAAGTCTTAATTTCTCCTTCAGTTCTGAAAGATATTCACACTGTGTATAGAATTGTGGATTGAGAGTTATTATTTTTTCTTTCTCTCAGCAGTTTAAACATGCCAATTTGTCTTCAGACTTGCATAGTTTCTGAAGTCTGCTGTAATTCTTACCTTTGCTCCTTTGTATTTTGTCTCTGGCTTCCTTTAAGATTTTTCTCTTTGTCTTTGTTTTACAGCAGTTTAAATATGAAATGTCTGGAGGGGTGTGTGTGTGTGTGTTGAAAGGATATTTATCTGAGATAATGTTTAGAGATCTTTGGGGTTCTCTGAGCTTCCTGGACATGTGGTTTGACATATTTCATTATTTGGGAGAAATTTTTGGCCTTTATCTTTTCAAATATTTTTTTTCTACTCTATTTGCTTTCTTCTTCTTTTGGAAATCCAATTTCATATGTGTTAGGCCTTTTGATATTATCCCTCAGTTCTTAAATGCTCTGTTTTGGAGTGTGTTTGTGTGTGTTTCATCCTTTTTTTCTCTTTGTGTTTCAATTTTGATCAATTCTTTTTCTATCTTCACTTTCACTTATTCCTTTCTCAGCTGTTTCAAGTCTGCTTATGAGACTGTCAAGGACATTCTTCAACAATACTACTGTTTTTCATTTCTAGCATTTCTACCTGACTGTTTAATAGTTAACATGTGTACTGAAATCCCCTATTTGTCTATTCATATTTTTCATTAAAACATTTCATGCATTAATCATAGTTATGTTAAATTCTCTGTCTGATGGATTCAATATCTAAGTCATCTCTGAGGCTGGTTATGTTGATTGCTTTGTCTCTTGAGAATGTTTTTTATTTTGCTTTATTTCATAATTTTTATTTAAATGACATAGTATGTAGAACAGTAGAGATTAAAGTAAATAGTACTTATTTCTTGAAATGGGCACCCTTTTTCAGCTAGGTTGTTTATATGAGAATTCACTCAATCTAATAAAAAGATAAACTACATTTGAGTTATGTTTTTGATATGGTTACTCTCAGTTCACTACCATCTTCAGATTCCTCTAATACCTTGTGCATATGTGGGGGTTGGTCTTCTGGAGAGTTTTTCTGAATATCCCTGTTCTTTTCTCAACTTTCCATCTTCCCTGTCTATCTGTGCCTCAGACAGGTTCTCTCTCCATGTTGTTGCCCTCCCTTGATGGTATACTGCTATTGCTTCTTATTAAGTGCTCATTGGCCTGGTGGTGTGGGCAGGGAGAAATGCTCTGTTTTTATGCTTCAACCTCAGTCTTGTAAGATCCTGGGCCTCTGTGTCACAGGAGTGGGACTTTCTTAGTTATCCTTTCCCTCTTCTAGTGGTAGGATACTTCTAATTGTTTGGGCCCACAACTAATTCTTGTCCTTCCCCCAGAATTGGAGGACTTTTTTCTTTTTTTACCTTTCCCCAGCTGCAGTACGTCTTCATCTTTATTCTGGGGAGAATACACTTTGCTGCCTTTCCCCTAGGGCTTAAGACTTTTATTCATGAAAGGGAAAGGAAGTGGATCTGGTTTCCTACCTTTTCCACTGCAGTGGCTACTCATCTCCAACAGATCTGTACCATAAATCTGCGTGTTTGTATAAATTTGTCCTGTGTCTAAGGCTTCCAAGGGTTCTATACTCTCATGCTAACCCACGTTTGCTCTTTAGCCATTCACTAAAAAATTTGCATGCTTGTAACCAAAATATCTCATGCATCCCATAAATATGTACACCTATTATGTGCCCACGAAAATTTAAAAAAAAAAAAAAAAAAAAAAAAACAAAGAAAAATTTAGTTGAATTCTTTATACCTGCTTCTGTTGTGACCTTGTGTTCCCTCTACAGCCTACAGCCACAGGTGAACTAGTGCTTATGTCCCATCTCTTTTTGCAGGTGCTTGTCTTTCTTCAGACCTCAGTCTAGTTGGTTGCCTTGAGACTTCTCTCTAGATTGAAGAAAAGTTATGACTACATAGATTATTCAGCTTATTCTTGTTGTGAGGTTGGATGTGGCACTCTTTCCAACTTTCACATCCTCATCAAAAGCAAAAAGTCCACGTTAATTCCTTTTAATTGAATGTTCTTGAAGAATCTACCATATGCTAGATCCTCCTGTACACATTTATAAATCCTAAGAATTTTCTGTGTACCTACTCAGATCCAGAGATAGACAATAATTTCTAACATCAGATCTTCAAAGTACAAACTTCTGTGTTATAGAAGCTAGATGCTTACAGAAACTTTATTTACATCAGAATGATTTTCCTCTGTCACTCATTGACTTTACCTCTTTTCTTCTACCTCTAATTACAATAAAAATGTTTGGGATGGTGGTGCTATACACTGATAACACCCTCATGGAAAACAATCTGGAGTATGTAAATAAACACTTTAAAAATATTCTCTTTACACCAATAATTCAACTTTTGGAAATATATGATAAACATCCCAGACATAGAAAAACATGTAGATATACATTGCAGAAGAAACGTAGCATATTCTGGTAAAAAAAAAAAAAGAGGGCGTGCTTTGAACCAGGCAGACCTGATTCAGTGCTTACTTAGCCATTAACTAGCTATAACCTTGAGCAAGTCACTTAACCTAAGTTTAAGTTTCCTTATTTATAAAACGGGACTAATAATACCTACCTTGGGAGTTGCTATAAAATATCAAAACAATATACATATATATACACACTTATATTTGGAATATGGTAAATATCTGCTAAATGGCAGTTATTGTCGTCATTATTGTTTCTATTATTTTTAAAAAGTTCAATGACAGTAGTTTAAAAAGATGGAAGTAAACTACTTTTTAAAAAGTTAATATATCATTGTCCTATAAAGTAATATTTATGAAGTTATCTAACAGCATAGAACCATGCTTAAGGTCTTAGTAAAGTATTCCGTATTATATGTGTGCCCCAATTACAGCTATGTTAAAACACGCAGATTAAAAAATGGTGAATTAATGATTAGAATAGTGAGATATTGGATTTTTTCTTTTCTAATGTCTTTAATATAATATATAAGTACAGAACATCTATATCTGTATGTATATTTTACATATTATATATATATGTGTGTGTTAGACAGTACCAAATGTTGTATAAATAACCTGTACTGCAAAATAGAAGCATGATACCATTCAAAATTAATGTCAGAGTGACTCATAGAGTCCTTTGCTTTTTCAGTGCTGCCAACCACATCCCCTGCTGGAGTTTGTTTTGGTTAAAGTCTCTCCAATGTCTTCCAGCTTGTTTCCAAGACCTCGTTCCCTGGCAGGTTTCCAGCTGTCTGCTGAGGTCTGTGCACGTTGAAATGAAGGCTGAGTCTCACACTACTATTGTAATCCTTTTCCTTTCCTTCTTTTTCCTCTAATTAGATGCCTATCCTCTCACCCTCTCCCACCTCCTGCCAGTTCAAACCTCACTTGAAATTGTGGGTTCTATTTTTCTCTCTTTTTAGGAGAGAAGGTACTGTTTTTCTTTCTTTTTTTCTTTCTTTTTTTGCCCCAGTAGGGTTAAAGAACATAGTTTTCTCCTCACCTTTAACTGCTAGTCTCATAGTTTATGGGTCGTCACTTTAATTGGAGGAATGTTTAGTATTTGACCATGTGAAGCCATATTAGAAAAAAGAAAATAGGTTGGAACTCATTTTTAATGGTACTATTAAAAACAAATAATTTCCCCAAGAGCAATAGACACAGAAAGACCACAGTATTAAGAAATAGACCAAGACCTTTAGGGTGGCAAAGTTGGAGGTGGCAACCTGACTCTCCCAGTAACTGACAGTAAACGTGCTCTTGACTTTCTGGGCCCATTCCTTCAACAATAAAACATAAAATAAAAAGATTATTGAGTATTAGACTCAATAATCTCCAGGCTTTCTTCTGGCTCTGAGATATTGCACCTAGTACAGTGCCTGGCACTCAGTAAAATGTAACCTTACTGTCGTCAGCATAATTATAGTAATCCTATCGTCGCTTCTCTACCTTACACAGTAGAAGATGATTATTGGCTATTAGCTGGAGTAGTTCCACTTTTTACCAAATAAAATGATTTTTAACATGTTTTTCTATTCTTTCTTCTATTTCACCACCTGACAGTGAGACCTGATTTTTAGCTCAGTAACTAATAAGACACTCAATGTGAAGGTAAAACTGGGTAGCAGGTTTATTGGGGTGGTAGGAATGCTACATTGTATGTTATATGTTATCTAACACCATTTTGTTAAGCATAATACTAGTGAGGTGAGACAATGAATTGGATATCCAGAATGAACGAGTTTGCCTTGGCCCTTTGTGAGGTCTTGACTGCACCCCTAATATCAATCTCCTACTCTTACGTTACCATTTTCAGGTGGTGAGGACAGAAAAAGGAATGGGAAGGGATTCAAGGCAACCATTTCAAGCAAAGGAAAAATTCACCTGAAATAGAGTAAACTTCTATAGTTGGGCATAGAGCCTAATTACCATGTATGCTAATGCCTAGTTGAAATTCAGTTAAATACTGGTGGAAGAAAGGGACCACCCCAAGTTTCTTATTGTTCTAACACCTAAAAACACACCATAGCCATAAGTAAGCATCCATCCTTGAAAGAAATCACAGGAGTCATCTGTCTCTTGGTGGTGAGTAGATTAAGTGAGATATATGAAGGTCACAGTCAGGAGCAAATTCCTGAATTGTTTGTACTCTGAAAGTATTAACATTAAATATGGAAATTTCTTTTCAAAACAATGCATCACCCTTAAATTTGGTGTTATAAATCAACGCCTGACACATCGCTTTTACTTGCAAACTTCACCAGACAGGTGAGATTTAGGTTTATTAGTTATATTTTCTGGATTTGAAGTTGGTACAGGGAATGGGAATGGAAAGGAAGGAAAGGAATGTTGTCCTCAAAGTTGATGAGGTACAATTTATGATGTTTTAAATTACGTTTCAGAAACACAGTGCTGACATTTGGGTTGCCTACCCACTGGGCCTATTGGATGGGGATTTGAGTATTTTTCCTTTAAGGCTGAAATTATACTGTTTATTTGCCTACCAAATGTCTAGCACTGTGAATGCTTTTTTTTTTAGGTAGGAAAGTTTCTTCACATCCTCGCCATTTTGCAAATATAGCTTAATTAAGTCAGCCAACAAATAATGCTTGAGCACCCATAAAGCACATAGCACTATGCATTATACATTGCAAGTTTCTGAAGCAGGAGCTGAAGCTGAAGCTGAAGCTGAATTGAGGCCACAGGCATACTAGGCTATTGTGCCTTCATAGTACAGTGCTACAAGTCCAGAGTTATGTCTTGGTTCCACCTTCATCCTGTGATATTGTGATAATGTGCCTCAAGAGTAGGGATTAGTCTTTCTTAAGGAACCCTCAGGCTACTCTAGCATAGGAAACATTAAATTTACCTATTAAATAACATTGCTTTGAATGTGTAAACCATTCTGTAATAAAAATTCAAAAAATACATTTATTGAATGCATACTATATCCCAAGTACCATGTTACATACTAGGTGCTAGTTAGAATTATCAGACTACATTTTTTAGGAGTGGTCATTTTTATTAAGTTAGTTTTAGTAGAGATAAGGAAGGAAGTATTTTCTGTATGACCGTGACTGCTTTATTTGAAGAGGGAGTGATGGGTAATGGAAAGGAATCAGAGAGGTTGGAAAAAATGAAAAGAGGAAATTGGGACATAGTTTTTTTGTTTTTGTTCCTGGATGTAGAAAGTCTAACGAAGCTTCTAAAGAATAAGACTCCAAGAACAAGCTTTTCCTCAATAAGAGAACAGGTTGAATGTTTGCAATGGGGGTGAAAAAAACAGCATAGGCTAAATAAATTGAGACTCAGGGGGCCAAATTAGTGGAAATTGCTGAGGCTTACAGGCCTTGGAGAAAAATGGAATATTTCTATCTTGGCCGTGACAACTCTCCAACTGTGTAATAAAATCCAGGCCTCTGAGTTGCAGGCTTGACTTTTTCTTAATATGTTATACCAAAATTTTCTTTTGCTTCCCAATAAATCTTGAGGGAGGATGAAGCAGTTAGTAGCTGACAGGTATGAAAGGGGAAAGTAAATGTCATGGGATTTCTGCTCCCAAGAGGTCATAATTATTTTTCACAACTACTTTAATCTGTTTAATATGTTCACAGATATATATTGAGAAGGAATTCAAATTATGTGTTTGGTGTATTGGGGTAACACAAAATATATTATGTCATTTCTGCAGATGCTTAATCCAGTTGATTGTTATAAAGTTCTTCCAGGAACAGGAAAAAATAAATTTAAATATTTGGAGACAAATACACATTTCTAAACAAAAGCCAAAACTAATAAATTCTTTATAGCATGGTGGCTTTGGTCAACCAGATAAAAACATCCCAATTATGAAAATCCTTATGAAACGTAAGTATAAATCTCTGTGGGGAAATAATGCAGTTACCTAAAAATAGGCATACAAAATTGCCTAATTGCTGTTAAACTTATATATTTAATGCTATTTTTAATGTATCAGTCTTAGGAAAATTTATCTGTATATTATTTTATAAACCACTTTAGAGAGTGGTGAGGGTGGGTTGGGCAGTGTTAGAAGTAATAATGTAATCTTTAGTGTATCAAAAAGCAAATTTTGTTTTACTTTGCTTTTGCATATATATGTATGTGTATATATATATATAATTATGGCCAGATTTTCAGAGTAAATTCTGTTAAGGTGGTTAAAGTATCAAGAGTTCTTCCTTTAGTTTATCCTCTAGTAGTTGACCACTAAAAACTAGTTAACTAGGTCCTCATCACATTTCATAAAACACTCTTTGGAAAATAGCACTTCAGCAGTTGTTACTCTTGAAATAAGAATAGTCCTAACCTGATTTTAGGACTTCCAGCATTGTACCATACTTGTGCATCTGTGTCTAAGGTAGTTGTGTGGGTGGTGCCAAAATTGCCCGTGGAGATTAATGTGCTGCTGTAGCTCTCTGAGGGTGTCCTCTTATAATTTTATGATGCTGAGGCTACTCTGAAGGCAGGCTCCTAAAAAGAAGCTTATCAGTAAGACTAAATTAAAATATCAAAGAATATAAAAAGACATAAACAGATCTTTATCCTGCAGTTTTATTTTTTCCTGCTTACCTACACCCAGGTTGTAATAAATTCCTCCTCTACCAGAAGATAAAGAGAGGGAAAATGAAGTGTGAATTGTGTATTATTTCAATTGGAGAAATTATGATATGGTGGTAGTTTATGTGTAATTGTGTTAGAAAACTAAGAAAGCTCCTTTTGGGTTTGTACTTCTTAGGCAGAGTCCCTTTATGACTAGGAAAAGAAGGTTAGATTGTTCAGGGTCCCCTGAGGGAAAGAAGATTGATTATATTCTAAGCACTGCCAGTAACATTTTGTATAAATCATTAACTCTGAAAACAAAACAAAACAAAACAAAAATACTACCATGATTTAAAAGGAGAAGTCCAAGAATCCTCAGAGAAAGACAGCTTTTCTTGACTCTGAGAAAAGTAAAATAAAATAAATTAAATTAATGAATGTTTGAATTGGGTGAAAAAAAGATGGAGATTTAAATATTAGTCACTTTAGAGATAGTGACCTCAATGTTCTAAAAACGGATAACATTTACTGAGTGCTTACAGCTCATAAGAGCATTACGAGGTGACTGCCACTGTTTTCATCATCCTACCATCTCACAAATGAGGAAATAGGATTCAAGAACTTGAGTTACTGAACAGGTTCACAAAGCTAGGATATTGCCTTGCAAAGTCAGGATTTAACCCAAAATTTACTTGACCCCAGGTCTGTATCTTAACCATAATATAGTATATTGAGCTCAACAGGTACAAGCCAAAGTCAAAAAGCATTCAATTAGATTAGCCAGTTGAAAAAACAATCTGCCCAAGTGCAAAAATTTATAAGAAACTGCTGAGCTGAGGTCGGTAATGAAGATCATTAATGATGTGTCTCTCCAACATATTTGTTTCCTTCCTGATGGGCACTAAGACAGTCTAGTCTTAGGGTCTTTTTCTGGAACTTAATAGATTTCAGAAATGGGTGTGGACAAGCAGATAGTCTTTACAGGATACTCAAAGCTCATGACTAAATTTCTACTCAGACTCCTGGAAGCCATGAGAAGGTAGAGAAGTACTTACTGTCAACCTCTTCACTCTCTTCTTGTGGGCAGAGGCCTATCTCTGAGGCAAGGGTGTTTTTCCTGTTTTATTGCTTCTACTGGGATCCCTGGAAAAGAGGGAAACAACAAAGGTTAATTGAAAGTTAGTGCTTCCCTTGTAGATGATTGGTTTCAGACTGGTAGGAATTTTAAAAATCAACACATTAAAAAACAGTTTGTGTATTTTCTAATGAATGCATTTCTGAAAACAAGTGAAGATTAAAATATGTAAAACTTAGGGGACCCTCATTTATTCCCTGCCTGAGAACAGAGATGCCAGAGTCTGGGCTGAATAAATTACATGTAGGTCTAAGTGGCTATAGCTTAGAAGGTTAGAGGGTGGCAGAGGCAGAGAGTTAAGCAGGTGGATGGAAACAGTAGGGGTTTGCAGGTGAGGAGGTAAATACAAGGTGTACTATTTAAGTAAAATTGTTCGTATATTGTTCTCATCAGATGAGCATGCAGGTTTGAACAGAAATTACAGCTTTAAGACTTTCCTCATGGTTAACCTCTACAAGAATTTTGCAAGCAGCTGAATTCCTCCCACCTTTCCACAAAATGAAGTTTTGCAATGACAGTAGAAAACCAGTTACAAAGCTTGGGGTGGATGCCTAAGAATTCATTAGTCTATAGTTCATGAATTTATTTAAGGGCAGGAACCTGGACTGTTTCATTTCAAATCTATTCTTAGAATACCTAGTAAAATGCATTGTACATATTAGGCAGCAGGGCATAAGGGATAAATTGCAAGCAGAAATTTCAATGCAGACTGTTTTGTATATTTTCTGTTACCCACACTCATATGCTCCTTTTATTAGTAGTATTATCATTCCACAAGCAGATGTTATGAGAAACATTGGCTATGTTCAAAAAATCTATCTTAATCACCTTTGTGATCTCTTTGGACTAGCACAATACCATATACATATGGGTGCTTGATACAATTTCTTCTGGAACTAAAACGATATGTGCAAAAGTGACCCCCCTCCCGTATGACTATTTTTACAGGGGCTCTCTGCAGATGTGCCTTGATGGAAAGGACTGAGCAATGACACCCTGTTAAGCCAATGCTGGAGACAGGTTGGCCTTTCAAAATTATACCACCTAAGTAACTTTCTATTCTGACTATAAAAAGGTGGCACTGTGTAGAGATAAATATTTCCAAAGGATGGAAATATTAGCCTTACTTTTTTATTACTTTCTGCTGAATGAGTCATTTAGGAAGCTTGAAAGAGTATATTTTTTCTCTGGGTACTGTAGTTTGCTGTAGTGTTATTGGCATGACCAAGTATAAGGATGGCTTCAAGAGAGTCTCATACCTTCAGGAAGATGTCTAGAATATGTGTAAATATTTCCTGACTTGGAGGATTGGCAGCTGTTAGAAAGAAAAACACATATAAATAAGAGCCTACAAATGCCCTTGCTTCTTGTGGCCTTCTACCTACGATTGGCAGTTGCTGTAATGGTTTTTTAAAATTATCTTACATTTTAGTAAATTTCAAAAAAAGAAAATTAAATGGCTTGAAATGTTAAACTCTAAAAGCTTCAGTAATGTTTATTTTGCAGGTCCTGCACTGTGTGTGTGTATATGTGTGTGTGTGTGGGGGGGGGTGCTTTTTCCGTCCCATGTCCTAGGAAAACCCTGTCAGTCTGAACAGTTGCTCACCATATGTATATGCTTGATTTATGCCTTTTCATACTTTAACAACATATTTTACTCTATAAGAGGTAGTGGTATCTTCCCCTCTACTGTACTAAGAGCAAGGAGGAACATACGTGAGTAGAAAGGTGCCTACTAGTTAAAAGAAGTGTGAAATCAAGAGGTGATACTGGTAAGGAGCAGAGTCTGTGTATATCCCAGCAAGTGCAATGTGAAAATTGGTTTGACTGATTTCTTCACCACCACCACTACTGCCCCCACCCCAAAATATACAGACATAATTAGTTGGTTATTTGATGGAAATTACCAAAATGTTTATTGGAATCTGGGACACATAGCCTTACTAAAATGGAAAATGATTCTTTTACATTGCATCCAAATGCTTTTCAGGACTTCTCAGGCAGATCTGAATGTCTGGATTCAAGGGAAGGAGGTTAGTGAAGTATAACTCACTGTCAACCTACCTTTCTGAGGCCCTTCAGATGGGATACCCGGGAATGAGGCCAGTACGTTCCAGATAAACCTCCCCCCATTTCCTCTACTTTTATGAATCTGGCAGTGGTATGAGTGATAGGTGAGTTGCATCAGGAGAGACTTTACAGAAATCCATATGGCTGGCTAATGTATACAACATAATTTGTTTAAAAAAATAAATAGCAAAGTAGCTATTTTCATTATTCCATTGAGGTTGACCTGTAAAGCCTTCCTCACTCCACAAAACAGGAGAATTTGTAATTTTTAAATAGGCAAAGTATCTGCCTCTCAGCAGCTGGTGTATATAGTAATGTGCTCCCAGCTCCATTGTAAGTGCTCATATCTTTTGAGTTCTGTTGGTGTTGTGAATCGCCTTGCCATTGACTTGTGTTTTATATATCATTATGCACTTGGTAGAAAACTACAATTCAGTTTGAATGAATTACAGTAACACAGATTTAGTGCCTGAGGATGTGTCTGTAGGTTTATATGGAAGCAAAAGCCATTTGAGTTTCTTTTATTATTATTATTATTATTATACTTTAAGTTCTAGGGTACATGTGCATAACGTGCAGGTTTGTTACATATGTATACTTGTGCCATGTTGCTGTGCTGCACCCATCAACTCGTCAGCACCCATCAACTCATCATTTACATCAGGTATAACTCCCAATGCAATCCTTCCCCTCTCTCCCCTCCCCATGATAGGCCCCGGTGTGTGATATTTCCCTTCCGAGTCAAGTGATCTCATTGTTCAGTTTATAGTGAGGGTATGCGGTGTTTGGTTTTCTGTTCTTGTGATAGCGTTTGCTAGAATGATGGTTTCCAGCTGCATCCATGTCGGGGACGCAAACTCATCCTTTTATGGCTGCATAGTATTCCGCCATTAACATATTGCCAATTTTCTTAATCAGTCTGTAACTTGTTGATGTTGGGTTGGTTGAGTCAGCTGTTATTGAATAGTGCGTCAACATACGTATTGGGTGCTATGTGGCATGGTTATAGTCCTTTGGTGTATATGCACAGTAGTAGGATGGCTGGGTCATATGGGTATCTGGTTCTGGATCGTGAAGGAATAATATGTTTTCCATAATGGTTGAACTGGTTTACAATCCACCTTGAATGTAAAGTGTTCCTATTTCTCCACATCTCTCCAGCATATTTGTTCCTGACTTTTTGTCAGCCATTCTAAGTGGTGTGAGATGGGTATCTCATTGTGGTTTTGATTTGCATTTCTCTGATGGCCAGTGATGATGACATTTTTCATGTGTCTGTTGGCTGTATGAATGTCTTCTTTTGAGAAATGTCTGTTCATATCCTTTGCCCACTTTTTGATGGGTTGTTTGTTTTTCTTGTAAATTTGTTTGTGAGTTCTTTGTAGGTTTCTGGATATTAGCCCTTTGTCAGATATAGGTAGACTGCAAATTTTTCTCCATTGCTAGGTTGCTGTTTCCGCTCTGATGGTAGTTTCTTTGCTGTGCAGAAGCTCTTTAGTTTAATTAGATCCGATTTGTCAATTTTATTTTGCTGCCATTGCTTTTGGTGTTTTAGACATGAAAAGTGGATTTGCCCATGCCTATGTCTGAATAAGGTACTACCTGGAACCTCTAGGGGTTTTTATGGTATTAGGTCTAACATTGAAGTCTCTAATCCATCTTGAATTAATTTTAGTATAAAGGGTAAGGAAGGATCCAGTTCCAGCTTTCTACTTATGGCTAGCCAATTTCCCAGCACCATTATTAAATAGGAATGCTTTCCCATTTCTTGTTTCTCTCAGGTTTGTCCAAAGATCAGATGGCTTTAGATGTGTGAGTATTATTTCTGGGGACTCTGTTCTGTTCCATTCGGTCTATATCTGCATTTGGTGGTACCCATGCTGTTTTTGGATTTACTGCGGCCTTGGCAAGTATCAGTTTGAAGTCAGAATGGCGTGATGCCTCCGGCATTCTTTGACTTGGTTGTCTTTAGGAGATCTCGGGCTCTTTTTGGTTCCATATGAACTTTCAAGCAGTTTTTTCCAATTCTGAAGAAAGTCATTGAGTAACTTGATGGGGATGGCATTGAATCTATAAATAACCTTGGGCAGTATGGCCATTTCTACGATATTAGATTCTTCCTATCCATGAGCATGTTATGTTCTTTCCATTTGTTTTGTGTCCTCTTTATTTCACTGGTGTTTGTAGTTCTCCTTGAAGGTCTTTTACATCCCTTGTAAGTTGGATTCTAGGTATTTATTCTCTTTGAAGCAATTGTGAATGGAAGTTCATTGCAAGATTTGAAGCTCATGTTGTCTGTTATTGGTGTATAAAGAATGCTTGTGATTTTGCACATTAATTTTGTATCCTGAGACTTGCTGAAGTTGTATCAGCTTAAGGAGATTTGGGCTGAGACAATGGGTTTTTTTCTAAATATACAATCATCATCTACAAAGAGGAAAAGAATTTGACCTTCCTTCTTTTCTAACTGAATACCCTTGATTTCTTTTACTTGCCTGATTGTACCCTACCCAGAGACTTTCCAGCACTATGTTGAATAGGGTGGTGAAGGGGCATCCCTATCTTATTAACCCAGTTTTCAAAGGGAATTTTCCAGTTTTTGCCCATTCGGTATGATATTGGCTGTGTGGGTTTTGTGTAAGCCAAACTGTATTATTTTGAGAGGTACACGTTCCATCAATACCAAATTTATTGAGTGTTTTAGCATGAAGGTCTGTTAAATTTTTGTCAAAAGCCTTTCCATCTATTGAAGGATAATCATGGTTCTTGTCTTTGGTTTCTGTTTATGCTGGATTATTGATTTAGATGTTAGACCAACCTTGCATCCCAGGATGAAGCCCTTGATCATAGTGGCTGGCTTTTTGATGTTGCTGAATCAGGTTTGCCAATATTTTATTGAGGATTTTTGCATCGATGTTCATCAGGGATATTGGTCTAAAAATTCTCTTTTTGTTATTGTGTCTACCAGGCTGGTATCAGGATGATGTTGGCCTCTAAGAAATGAGTTGGGAGGATTCCCTCTTTTTCTATTGATTGGAATAGTTTCAGAAGGAATGGGCTCAGCTCCACTCCTTGTACCTCTAAGGTGAGAATTCAGCTGTGAATCCATGGTCCTATGGACTTTTTTTTTTTTTTTTTTTTTGGTTGGTAGGCTATTAATTATTGCCTCAATTTTCAGAGCCTGCTATTGGTCCTGTCAAAGTTCAACTTCTTCCTGGTTTAGTCTTGGAAGAGTGTAAATGTCAGAAAATTATCCATTTCTTCTAAGATTTTCCAGTTTATTTAGCATTAGAGTTTGTATTTCTGTGGGGTGCGATTGGTGATATCCCCTTTATCATTTTAATTAGTCGATTTGATTCTTCTCTCTTTTCTTCTTTATTCCGTGCTGCTAGCGGTCTGTCAATTTTGTTGATCTTTTCTAAAGCCAACTCCTGGATTCATTGATTTTTGGAGGGTTTTTGTGTCTCTCCTATCTCCTTGGTTCTGTAGTCTAGTTATTTCTTGCCTTCTGCTGGCTTTTGAATGTGTTTTGCTCTTGCTTCTCAGTTCTTTTAGTGCGATGTTAGAGTGTCAATTTGGAATCTTTCTCTTTCTCTTGTGAGCATATAGTGCTATAAATTTCCCTGTACCACTTTTCTTTAAATGTCCCAGAGATTCTGGTATGTTGTATCTTTGTTCTCGACTGGTTTCAAAGAACATCTTTATTTCTGCCTTCATTTCGTTATGTGCCCGAAGTAGTCATTCAAGGAGCAGGTTGTTCGGTTTTGCATGTAGTTGGTGATTTTGATTGAGTTTCTTAGTCTTGAGTTCTAGTTTGGTGCACTGTGGTGTGAGGAACAGTTGTTATAATTTCTGCTCTTGTACACATTTGCTGAGGTGCTACTTCAATTATGTGGTCAGTTTTGGAGTAAGTATAATTACCAATTGCTGAGAATATATTCTGTTGATTTGTGGTGGGAGAGTTCTATAGATGTCTATTAGGTCTGCTTGCTGCAGAGATGAGTTCAATTCCTGGATATCCTTGTGTTAACTTTTCTGTCTACGTTGATCTGTCTAATGTTGTTGACAGTGGAGTGTTAAGTCTCTATTATTGTGGGAGTCTAAGTCTGCTGTAAGTCTCTAAGGACTTTGCTTTGTGAATCTAGATTGCTCCTGTATTGGGTGCATATACTTATTTAGGATAGTTAGCTCTTCCTGTTGAATTGATCCCTTTACCATTATGTAATGGCCTTCTTTGTCTCTTTTTGATCTTTGATGGTTTAAAGTCTGTTTTATCAGAGACTAGGATTGCAACCCTGCTTTTTTCTCCATTTTGTAGTAAATCTTCCTGCACCCACTTTTATTTTGAGCCTATGTATGTCTCTGCATGTGAGATGGGTCATGCAGATACAACAGACTGATGGGTCTTGACTCTTTATCAGTTTGCCAGTCTGTGTCTTTATTGGAGCATTTAGTCCGTTTACATTTAGGTTAATATTGTTATGTGAACTTGATCCTGCCATTATGGTATTAACTGGATTTATTTCCTTGTTAGTTGATACGGTTTCTTACTAGCCGATGGTCTACATTTGGCATGTTTTTGCAATGGCTGGTACGGTTTGACCTTTCCATGTTTTAGTGCTTCCTTCAGGGTCTCTTTTAAGGCAGGTCTAGTGGTGACCAAAATCTCTAAGCATTTGCTTATCTGTAAAGGGATTTTGTTGCTATTCCTTCACTTATGAAACTTAGTTTGTGGACAGGGCCTGGGTTTATAATTCTTTTTTCTTTAGAATACTCCAGTCTTAGCCCCCACTCTCTTCTAGCTTGTAGGTTTCTGCCAAGAGATCTGCTATTATTCAGTCTTATGAACTCCCTTTGTGGAGTAACCATTGCTTTCTCAAGCTGCCCTTAAGATTTTTCCTTCATTTCAACTTTGGTGGTCAGTGTAATGTCTTGGAGTTTGCTTCTTCTCGAGGAGTATCTTTGTGGCATTCTGCTTTATTTCCTGGATTTGAATGTTGGCCTGCCCTACTAGGTTGGGGAAGTTCCTGGACCGATATCCTGAAGAGTGTTTTCCAATTGGTTCCCATTTTCCCCCTCACTTTCCGGGCACCCCAATCAGGCGTAGATTTGGTCTTTTTACATAATCCCATACTTCTTGCAGGCTTTTTGTTCATTTCTTTGCTTCTTTTCTTTTGGTTCCTCTTCGCTTCATTTTAGTTCATTTGATCCTCAATGGCTGATACTCTTTCTTCCAGTTGATCAGTCGGATTTGCCCGAAGCTTGTGCATTTATCCGTATTTCTGCGTGTCATGGTTTCATCTCTTTCCTTTAATTTGCTGACCTTCTCTGCATTAATTACTCAGCCATCAATTCTTTTTACTTTTTTCAAGATTTTTAGTTTTCTTTGGCTGAATTGCATGTAATTCCTCGCCAGCTCTGAGAATTTTCATGGACTGAGCGCTTCTTATATCATCCGTCAAGGGCATTACTCCATAAGCTTTGATCAAAGATTTCTGCTGGCCGATGAGCTGGCGGCTCCTTTGCGAGGGAATCGCTCTTATTTTTGATTTCCAGCTTTTCTGCCCTGCTTTTTTCCCCATCTTTGGTTTATCTGCCTCTGGTCTTTGATGATGGTGGCGTGCTGATGGGGTTTGGTGTAGGTGTCCTTCCTGTTTGATGACGTTTCCTTCAGCAGTCAGGACCCTCAGCTGTCAGGTCTGTTGGAGGTGCCCAGGGGATTTTTGCGCTCCCGTTCCCCTGTTTGCCTGGGTATTAGCGGGGCTGCAGAAGATAGAATATTGCTGAACGGTATACCTGTATGATTCTTTGGGCTTCCTCAGGTGTACTTTCCCACCCTGTGAGGTGTGGGGTGTTGGTCTGCCTAGTGGGGGATGTGCCATGTCCCAGTTAGGCTATAGGTCCGGGGACCGACCCGGAAACAGTCAGTCTGTCCGCTGCACCGAAGATCTCCAGCCTCCGTGTTGGGAGATCCACTGCTTTCTCTTCAAAGCTGTCCAGACAGAGTGGATTTTGCGGGTCTGCTCCAGAGGAGTTCTGCTGCTTTGTTATTGTTTACTGTGCCCTGTCCCCAGAGGTGAGTCTACGGGGGGCTTGAGCAGGTTTCCATGAAGGCTGCTGTGAGGCTCCACCCAGTTTGAGCTTCCCAGCAGCTTTGTTTACCTACTTAAGCCTCAGCAATGGTGGGCGCCCCTCCCCTAGCCTGGCTGCTGCCTTGCCAGTAGATCACAGACTGCTGTGCTAGCAATGAGGGAGGCTCCGTGGGTGTTGGACTCTCCCGGCCAGGTGTGGGATATAATCTCCTGTTGTGGCTGTTTGCTTAAAGCGCAGTATTGGGGTGGGAGTTACCCAATTTTCCAGGTGTTGTGTGTCTCAGTTCCCCTGGCTGGGAAAAGGGATTCCCTTCCCCCTTGCGCTTCCCAGGTGAGGCGATGCCTCTCCCTGCTTCAGCTCTCGCTGGTTGGGCTGCAGCAGCTGACCAGCACGGATTGTCCAGCATTCCCTAGTGGGATGAACCCAGTACCTCAGCTGAAAATGCAGAAATCACCGGTCTTCTCTGTTGCTCGCTGGGAGTTGGAGACTGGAGCTGTTCCTATTCGGCCATCTTGCTCCGCCCCACCATTTGAGTTTCTAATGATGCCACTTGCCCTCTATTTGCGTTGAAACATGCAGAATGAGATGTGGACCCAAGCAATTTACTTAGCCTCAGTCAAGTTGTTTCATTCTAAAAAAAGATATGAGGGCAGGGACTAGATAATATTCATTGTTTCTTTTATATTCCGTGCAGTAGCACTGTGCTGAATCAAACTTTGTTGGTTAATTCTATATTTTGTGGTTTTCCTTATTCAAATCTTATATTCCAGGGCCCTGATGACCAGATAGAGGGGTGAAGGAATAGATCCTGGGAAGTGGAGAAACAGAGAAATACGATACAAGAGACCTTAGAACTAGGGTTGCCAGATTTGGCAAATAAAAATACAGGATGCCAAGTTAAATCTGATTTTGATGGAGAACAAATACATTTTTAATGTGAGTATGTCCCAACAGCATATAGTTATACTAAAAAAATGTTTATTTGAAATTCAAATTTAAATGGGCATGTTCTGTACTTTATTTGCCAACCTTATACAGAACCAACTTTAACCCCGTCACAGATTTGACACCTGACAACGTCATGTTAAGAAAGAAGAAAGAAACTGACTCTCCCACCTGCTGTGGTGTGGCAGAGAATCCCAGATCAGCCTATCTAAGAAGCTGCCAAAGGGTGGGGAGGAGGTGGTCTTCTGGTCCCAGAACAGCTGCTACTCCTCCCTGCTTCTTCTGGCAAATGTTTTGTGGTGCTTTCAGAGCTTTATAGGAAAGCTGCTTTGCTGGCAGCTGTAGGGATCATTGACTCCAGGTGAGTAATTCTCGCCTAATTGAGGGGCTGGGTCAAGAAAAAAAGAAGAGTTTTCTCCTTGACATGCCAAGGAGAGCATTTGCCTGCTCAGTCCCCTAGGCTGCAGAAGAGAATCAAGGTCACTCTGGGTTTATTTTTTCCTACCCCATAAGGGAAAGGGCTCAGGGTTGGTAACTTGAATTGATTAGTCACTCTCCAGTTTTATTATACCTAATACAGGCCCAAGCCTCTAGGGTGGTTGCAATCAATATCAATCAATGATGTTAATTTTTTTGGTGAAAGATCTTATGTTCTTCTGTTTCACAGGCCAGGCTATCACTGGCTTTAATCTATAGATTTCTCACAGAAAGACCATTTGTGTCATTTAGAGCCCCGTTGCATGCGATCCATCTCTGTGATTTTTAAGTTAAATTACTCATTTTATCTGTGATATTGGGAAATTTACCTTAAGGAAGGATATGTAGGACATGAATTGTCAGTGTGTGAAGTGGAATTGAGGCAGATTGCCAGCAGAACTGCTTAAATTCAACTGTCATATCACCCTGCTCTTAATTCTGTCAACATAGCTCAGAGAATATACTAATTTTTTTTCCGTTTTGTAAATAATGATCCTCGAGGATAAATGACAATCTGCAAAGGAATAACACTTCTTTAGATCCTAAAAAGATTCCAAAAGAGGCAGCAATACACTGTAGATCTCCAGATAATGTAATATTGTTAGTTATGTCCTCTCTGAATTTGCTAAGAGTCTTAGTGGAGAGAGAGATAGAGTCAGAAACAGTGTCACCATCTCTCAGCCCTCGGGAACTTCATTTGCTGTGCTTTCTACCATCATCAACTCTCTTTCTAGTTCTTCAGGAAAATTAGTTTCTCATTAAAAAGTGGGGGAGACTATTTGCTGTAATGTGCAGATACAAAATAAATAAGTCTTAGATTCTAGCCAATTACAGTTCAAGATACCTTTAATTAAGAGCTTATTGTATACCAGATACTATTCTATATGCTTTATAGGCATTAAGTCATTTGATCCTCATAGGAATCCCATGAAGTAGTTTTTATAAATGTTATTCTCATTTTGTATATGTAACTGAGGCATAGTGAAGTTAAATAACTTGTCTAAAGTCATGCAGTAAGTGTCTGAGCCAGGTCTGTAATGAGATATCCCTGGCCTGTAAAGCCCTCACTTTTAACTGTGCCATATAAAACTACAGAAGAATTGTTAAGTTAAAAAAAAGCAGTACATTTGTACATGATATACTCAAATCGGTAAAGAACTGGAAGGTAGTTCCACCAGGCCCCCAAGAAACATTTATAATGAGGATCCAATGTCTATAACTCTCCCAGTTCCAGTACTGTTATTGTTTTCCTCTAGTCTGTGTCAAAGAGACTTTCTAATGAAAACAGAGAGAATTAATGAATTATCTTTTCAGTCATTTGATAAAGCCAAATTACATGGCACATTATATGGGGAATATTAGAAACTACTTGAAAAAATAATTAGCCATTCATGAAGTGCCTGTTCTGAATAGTAAATATTTAAGAAAGATTCAATTAAATTTTCTAAGAGCTAGCTTTTTATTACAGAATAAGTTTTATGTAAAATATTTCAACAGCAGCATGCCCAGTGCACAATATAGTTTTGGAACCAACCAGAACAGGAATAAATTAGGCATGCTATTGATATTGTGCTACACGATTTCAAAACAGAAAGTTCTTCTCTGAAAAACACTAGACAGTTGAAGCATTTAAAAGACTAATCACTTTGATAAGAGCCCTTACCAGGAAGGTATCAGTTTAGGTTCATGGAATACATTCTAGGTCGTCAGCTGAAAATTCATGTACAGACTTACTTTGACATGTTTAGAGTATGCAGCTTCCATCTTTCTATAATCATGTCATACTAGTCCCCTGCCATGCCACAGTGGGAGCATGTGCTTTGGTGTCACATAGATCTGACTTTAACTCATAGGTCCATGAGGTGAGTGACCAGGGAGTGAGTTGCCTAACTTCCCTAAGCCACAGTTTCACAAAAATAATGGGGACAATAAAACACATTATGCAATGTATCTCTTATCATCCCATGAAAAAACAGGCAAAAGTTTTTTATCAATATGGAGACCAGTATTAAAATGTTATTAGCATCACAAGTGGACAAATTGGTAGATAAATGACTTTAATGCAAAGTTTATTTTAATATTCCCTAATCTGAAGCTGAGGCAGATGAGGAAGAATCAAATTTTACCACAGGACAGAGCTGGTAGGACTCCATTCAGGTCATAGGTCAATCCATTATTTATAGATAACAAAACTCAAGCCCTGAGAGGGGAAGTGACTTCCTTGAGGTCAAATAACTAAAGATGTAGAGCGTTCCTTTGCTATAGAAATACCACGTCCTTCTCCTTCCCTAACTCACTCCCACTTACTCAAAGTTTCCCAGATATTACCTAATACTCTCATTTCCAGGTACTCATCCTCTAAGTATCTTACTTCTAGGAATCTGAAGGTGAAATATCTCATTACTTTTCCTTCTCACATAAGATTGTGAATAATTAAAATGGTAATTCTGATTGATAGTAATAGCTATTCTTATTATAACAGTGAAACTATAATATTTTTCAAATCAGAGATGATTCAGATGTACCTCCAGAATCTTATGAGTGACAGCTATGAGTAAATGATATTATTCAATTTAAGTTAAGGAGGCTTATTGATGTTCATCAAAATACAAGGAGAAAAATATCTCATAAATCAGGCTTAAGTTACTGCAGCCTCTAACAAATGAACCTCTATGTTCAGTTCACATCAGCCCCACTTCACGTCTCTTTTTTTTAAAAGTTATTTCATTTTGATTTTATATCTCACCTCCTCAGTCTTTCTTTAGATACTGACAATTTCAGTGTGGTTAACAACTGTGACTGATAGGAATCTTTTCAATATTTTTGGACAGAATCTGGAAATATATTAATGATTTATTAGTTGATTTTCCAGAATCTGTTTCCACCATTCTTATCTTCATATGCTTTTTGTTATTATGTAAAATTTTGGTAATTTGTCTCTGGTATATTAGATTTTGATGAACATTTGAAAGCACTGAATCAAATCAAAGTTTAGCCTGCCTGCCTTTCCTTAAAATGTCTCTCCGTATTGTGTCTTATGCGGCCCTTTGTATTAGTCTGTTTTCATGCTGCTGATAAAGACATACCAGAGATTGGGAATAAAAAGAGTTTTAATTGGACTTACAGTTCTGTATGGCTGGGGAGGCATCAAAATCCTGGTGGGAGGTGAAAGGCACTTCTTGCATGGTGGGGGCAAGAGAAAATGAGAAAGAAGCAAGGGTGGAAACCTGAATAAACCCATCAGCTCTCATGAGACTTATTCGCTATCATGAGAATAGCACGGGAAAGACTGGCCCCCATGATTCAATTACCTCCCCCTGGGTCCCTCCCACAACACGTGGCAATTCTGGGAGATACAATTCAAGTTGATATTTGGGTGGAGAGACAGCCAAACCATATCATACCACCCCTGGCCCCTCCAAATCTCATGTCCTCATATTATAAAACTAATCATGCCTTCCCAACAGTCCTACGTTAACCCAAAAGTCCACAGTCCAAAGTCTCATCTGAGACAAGGCAAGTCCCTTCTGCCTATGAGCCTGTAAAATAAAAAGTTAATTACTTTCCAGGTACAAGGAGGGTACCAGAATTGTGTAAATATACCTGCTGCAAATGGGAGAAATTGGCCAAAACACAGGGGTTACAGGGCCCATGTAAGTCCAAAATCCAGTGGGGCAGTCAATTTTAAAGCTCCAAAATGATCTCCTTTGACTCCAGGTCTCACATTCAGGTCACACTGATGCAATACGTGGGTTCTCATGGTCTTGGGCAGCTCCACCTCTGTGGCTTTGCAGGGTACATATGTATTTCCTCCTGGTTGCTTTCATGGGCTGGCATTGAGTGTCTGCAGCTTTTCCAGGTGCACGGTTCAAGCAGTTGGTGGATTTACAATTCCGGGGTCTGGAGGATGGTGGCCTTCTTCTAACAGCTCCACTAGGTGATGCCCCAGTAGGGACTCTGTATGGGGGCTCCAACCCCACATTTTCCTTCTGCACTGCCCTAGCAGAGGTTCTCCATGAGGGCCCCACCCCTGCAGCAAACTTTTGCCTGGCCATCCAGGCGTTTCCATACATCTTCTAAAATATAGGCGGAGGTTCCCAAACCTCAATTCTTGACTTCAGTGCACCTGCAGGCTCAACACCTTGTGGAAGATGCAAAGGCTTGGGGCTTGCACCCTCTGAAGCCACAGCCTGAGCTCTACATTGGCCCCTTTAAGCCATACCTGTAGTGGATGGGACACAGGGCACCAAGTCTCTAGGCTGCACACAGCATGGGGACCCTGGGCCCAGCCCACAAAACCACTTTTTCCTCCTGGGCCTCCAGGCCTGTGATGGGAGGGGCTGCCATGAAGGTCTCTGACACGGCCTGGAGACATTTTTCCCATTGTCTTGGTGATTAACATTTGGCTCCTCATTATTTATGCAAATCTGCATCCGGCTTGAATTTCTCCTCAAAAATGGGTTTTTCTTTTCTACTGCATCATCAGGCTGCAAATTTTCCAAACTTTTATGCTCTGTTTCCCTTTTAAAATGAAATGTTTTTAACAGCACCCAAGTCACCTTTTGAATGCTTTGCTGCTTAGAAATTTCTTCGGCCAGATACCTTAAATCATCCCTCTCAAGTTCAAAGTTCCACAGATCTCTCTGGCAGGGGCAAAATGCTGCCAGTCTCTTTGCTAAAACATAACAAGAATCCTTTGCTCCAGTTCCCGACAAGTTCCTCATCTCTATCTGAGACCACCTCAGCCTGGACTTTATTGTCCATATTTCTGTTAGTATTTTGGGCAAAGCCATTCAGCAAGTCTCTAGGAAGTTTCAAACTTTCTCACATTTTCCTTTCTTCTTCTGAGCCCTCCAAACTGTTCCAACCTCTGCCTATTACCCAGTTCCAAAATCACTTGCACATTTTCGGGTATCTTTTCAGCAATGCCCCACTCCACTGGCACCAATTTACTGTAATAGTAGTCCATTTTCACGCTGCTGATTAACACACACCCCAGACTGGTAAGAAAAAGAGGTTTAATTGGACTTGGACTTACAGTTCCACATGATTCTGGGGCGGCCTCAGAATCATGGTGGGAGGCTAAAGGCACTTCTTACATGGTGGTGACAGAGAAGTGAGGAAGAAACTAAAGCAAAAACCCCTGATAAATCCATCAGATCTCATGAGATTTATCCCTTATCACAAGAATAACATGAGAGAGAATGGCCCCAATGATTCAATTACCTCCCCATGGGTCCCTCCCACAACATGTGGGAATTCTGGAAGATACAATTCAAGTTGAGATTTGGGTGGAGACACAGCCAAACCATATCACCCTGAAACTGGTCAAATAATTGCTAATACTAGATAGGCAGGGTGGTAGGAGGCAGTGAGGGATAGAGCATGAATGAACAGATCATGGATCTCAATGTTGCATTCTTTCCAGAGTAATCCACAATCTGACATGAATTGAGAAAGTGTGTTTCAGCAACATTGTGAGCAGAGGTAGCAGCAGGCCTGGACTTGCTGCCCTCTGATGGAACAAAATGCCCTTATTTCTGTATTTCTGTGGTTCTTAAGTAAGGGTGCACACCAAAATCTTCTGGAGGAATTATTTGAAAATACAAATGCTCACGACCCACCCTAAAAGATTCTGATTGGGAACCACTGCTTAGTTGAATTTGAGATTCTATGTGTAAACTAGAAATGTCAGAGAGGGTTTATTACCTTTTTCAGATGGTGAAAAAATTACGCATATGTATTGGGAAGGAAGAGATTGGACTTATTGTGGTGTGATTGGCAGGAAAGATATCTCAGACCAAAAATATGTTCCACAGACCAGCCTTCCACATTTCTCAAAATTCCAATTATTAGAGTCATTCTTTTGGATTTCTTATTAGAAATCACCTGTTTAAGTCTATATTATAAATTAAGTAATGCATTAAACCACTAATTAATACTTTAGCACAGATAAGAGTGAGTCTCACCTTAATCCCAAGGGAAACGAGGCACATGGCAGGTAAATTATTTCTGATGGGTGTGAGAGAGTTGAGAAGAGAGTTTTGTAAAAAGGGTAGTGGTTCCTTAACAAAGCAAAGCGAGATGTAGCACCTCTGTAAAAGGAGAGAACCCTAGGGGCACCGTGGGAGGGGAGGGGACTGAAGGCAAGGTACACTTTTGCCAGAGGTTATCCAATTGCCCTTGATGAAGGGAGCCTGCTTTTTTCTCTTATAGGATCAAGTCTCTCTTGGTTACAATGACCCTCCACTGACCCTGGTTCATTTAAATGCAAAACAACAAAAGGGGAAAGGCTGGAGGGATTTAATCCTACCATTTAGGCTACACAGTATTAAACATCTGATTGATTTGGCCCATTCAGTGAAGAGAAAGCACACACTGTACATTCAAAGCAACTGTTCGAGTTTATTTGGGAAAACAGTTAAACCATATTAGATAAATGGAGAAACAACTTTCTCAATGTTTTTGCAAATGCCATTTTCTGTTTGCTCACCTGAAACTTAGCCAGAGTTGTGGAGCCTTCTAAGTCCTCTGGTGGATAGCAGAAATGACTTCGGGTCAAATATTGTCAGAACCTTTCAATATGTTGAGAATATTGAAGTGGTAGCAAGCACAGGAAGGCAGGATTGAGGTGATAGGGAAAATAGTCATGTAGATTTGGCTGTTTTAATTTAACTGACAAATAGGGAAATGGTGAAAGTTCTGGTCATGGCTATAAAAGAAGTTTTGGTACTTGGGACATTAGCAACCACAAATTCTACTATTCCTTTTATCTCTATAGATTTCAATAAAGCCCACTTGTTCACATGTCCTTAGAGCAGCATATAGTTAAGGGACTGTGTTCCCTTAAAAAAATGTGGTTTTGATTAATCTGCCTTTGGATTATCCAGTTGCTCTTTGGTTGGATAACTTGAGCCTTGGCCTTCATTTTTTTTTCTTTTTTATATTTGGCCCTTTAAAAGAGGTATTAAACACATATCAAATCTAAGTAGCAGGATTTGAACAATGCCAAATGCATGAACTCTCTTTCTTAGTCCTCCCCCTTTAAAGTTAGCATCCATTCCCTAAAACAGTACCAGTGTTTTCAATTAAGGAAGCCAGTTGAAGTGGCACGAGTGTGCACCACTTTCTTTCTTTTTTTTTTTTTTTATTATTATTATACTTTAAGTTCTAGGGTACATGTGCGTAACGTGTAGGTTTGTTACATATGTATACTTGTGCCATGTTGATGTGCTGCACCCATCAACTCGTCAGCACCCAATAACTCGTCATTTACATCAGGTATAACTCCCAATGCAATTCCTCCCCCCTCCCCCCTCCCCATGATAGGCCCCGGTGTGTGATGTTTCCCTTCCCGAGTCCAAGTGATCTCATTGTTCAGTTCCCACCTATGAGTGAGAACATGCGGTGTTTGGTTTTCTGTTCTTGTGATAGTTTGCTAAGAATGATGGTTTCCAGCTGCATCCATGTCCCTACAAAGGACACAAACTCATCCTTTTTTATGGCTGCATAGTATTCCATGGTGTATATGTGCCACATTTTCTTAATCCGGTCTGTCACTGATGGACATTTGGGTTGATTCCAAGTCTTGGCTATTGTGAATAGTGCCGCAATGAACATACATCAAAAAGTGGGCAAAGGATATGAACCACTTTCTTAAAGGAAGCCTAGAAGCCAGAACTAAAATCTTGGCAGATAATATAGTGGAATTAAAATCTAGTCACTATAGATTTACTGGAAATCTGCACAAACCTCACCAATCCCCCTATATCTTAACAGTCTTGATGGCAAAGGAGGATGGACTGACTTTTAAAAAATTTTTGAATTTCCTATTACACTCTCGTGAACTTCAAATCTGTCAGCCAAGTCATGAAATTAGTTAGGTTTTTTCCGCCTCCTCTGGCTTACCAGTTTCTTCCTGCAAAGTTCAGTGCCATGTCCCTGTTGTCCTTGGAATGACTCATTAATCTTTCTTTTATGATCTTTTGGTATGGTTGATTCACAGATTCTACTTTCACATGTTAATTCCCTTAGCATCGTGGTTCTCAAAGTTTGGCCTCTTGACTAGCAGTGTCAGTATCACCCAGAAACTTGTTAGATATGCAAATTCTTGGGAGCCACTCCAGAAGTAGCAAATCAGAAACAAACTCAAGTAGGAGTACTGGTTGGGGAAGCAGGCAATCTGTGTTTTAACAGATTAGGTATTTCCGATGCATGCACCAGATCGAAGAGTCACTGCCTCAGTTATAGCCCATCCTTTGAGGTGCTCCTTTGTTACTTCATTATGCATATTATCCTCACTTAGAACTAGGCACTAACAGAAGAATATCACATTTCATTGGAGTTTCAAGGTGGTTTGGCAACATTGATTGCTGACACTGCCCCACCAACCACGTGTGCACACACACACACAAATTTAGGAAATAAAAATATTAATCATTACTTGAATATTCTAGGAAGGGGATAGTGTGTTGCCTATCTCTCTCCCACTGGGTGAATCCCAGGAAAGGGCAAAATTTCCCCATGTCAGGCATATAAGTTTATATAGATTATCCTCCAGATTAAGTTCTTAGGATATATAGATTTGAGGAAGGTATTTAAGACTTTCCTTCACAATGAAAATATACTGTAAACTATGAAAGCATGTATTCGTGAATTAATATAAGCAAATATTCTGAGTCTTCTACTCCCATACCACAAATTCCTAAAAGTTTAGGAATACATGTAGCTCTGGTTTTGATTATAGAATTAGTTACTTTTCCTTGTTTTGCATATGTACCCTGTTAGTGAACTGGAAACTTAAGCAAATTTGTTCCTTACATCTTAATACACAGTCGAGTAGCATTTTGGGGGCTGCCTTCACAAAGTTCGTTTTTGGCAAGTTGGTGATGGCAGCTTAATACAATGGTTTGGAGTACTGTAACAGCATTCTGCAGTAAATTTCCCAGTGATGATGACTTAGAATTTGCTAAATGTTTCTGCAGAACTTTCAGATCTGGAAACCTGGGCAAGATTTCTCAGAAAGGGCAGAAGTTAAGGATGGTGATGTAGAAAGTTGTAGGATTCCCTCTCCTGATAGGATTTACATAGTGAGATACTTTGCAGATGATTTGAGGACCTTTGTTAGTCTGCTGCCAAACAGACTAACTGGTCTCTTCCAGTCAACTTGGTCAATTTAACAATAAATAAACCTTGTCAATCCAGTTGTTTGACTGGGTTGTAAGTTAACTCTCCGTTAACTTACACTGGCTGGTTATTTCACTGAAGACAAATAGCCTCAAAATACAGCCTAAGTTTGATATATTCCTGTTAAGAAAGTGAGGAAATATTAGCATCTACAAGCCACATGCATACAATTTTATATATTTGGTCAATGGACTTCAGATTAAACATAATTATTTGAGTCACAGGAAGCAAACATTCATAAGTTAGTATATTTCACCTACATTTCTTTTAACCTGAGCCCAAGTTGACTGAACCCAGGTTCACCATGTTCTGGTCCATAATATTTCAAGTGGATATGTCAGGTGATAAATGTTCTTCTGTTCTTTCTGAGGCCGAGTTTCAGGATTTACAAGGGAATCTTCAGTTGTAATTAGCTCCATTAATTCTATTTGAAATGAATAAAACCTAGATTACTTTGGGAAGCTGAGTAGTGTATTACTGTAAGCACGAGCTTTGGAATTGCTGAGACCTGGATTTTAACTTTAACTCTGCCACTTTCTGTGTGATCTTAGGCAAATTACTTAAACTATCTGAGCCTCCGGTTTTCTCATCTATTAAATTAAGCACGATAATACTTACCTAACAGGACATAGTGCCTGGTACATAAGAAATGCTCAGTAAATGTTAACTATCCCCTTGCAGGTAAAGGACTTAAGTTGCATTTGAGAATCTAATCTTAATTAAGAGGCATAAACATGGAATTGCTCCAGTGACCCGGAGGAAGTACCCTGCTTGCCTTTACCAGGTCAATCATGAGTTGTGGGTGTAGATAACATATAAGCTGTTGAACAGAGGGGAAGAGAGGAAAAGGGCCTTAGGTTGCCTGTCTGTGCTCTGATTTAATAACAAGCACAAAAGGATGTTTTATTCAATAGAGTCTCGCTCAGTCGCCCAGGCTGGAGTGCAGTGGCCAGATCTCAGCTCACTGCAAGCTCCGCCTCCCGGGTTTACGCCATTCTCCTGCCTCAGCCTCCCGAGTAGCTGGGACTACAGGCGCCCGCCACCTCGCCCGGCTAGTTTTTTGTATTTTTTAGTAGAGACGGGGTTTCACCTTGTTAGCCAGGATGGTCTCGATCTCCTGACCTCGTGATCCGCCCGTCTCGGCCTCCCAAAGTGCTGGGATTACAGGCTTGAGCCACCACGCCCGGCCCAAGAAATAATTGTAATACAATCCATACTGTAAGAAGTATTATTAAGGAGCTACAAATGACAGTGGGAATGTGGGAGACAAAGAAGGAGAGACGTATTGAAATCATTCTGATTGAGAAGATTGGGTGTGAGGCAGTTTTTGAAAGCTTTCTCCTTAGGCCCTCTCACCTCCTTTAGCTGGGAGACAAGTCTGCATTTGCAGCATACATAATTGATTATCTCCTCAGGTGATGGTCTTATAAATGATGATCTTTATCTCTAATTTATAAAACAAAATAATTAAGTGAAATTATTGGCAGTAGGGACTTATAGATATTTAGAGATAGTAATATTTTAAATTTTACTCTGACACTGACAGAAAGAAGATGAGATCCACTATGTGAAAGATAAAATATGTAAGGTATCAACTCATGCTTCACTTTTTAAAACCACTCTAAAGTACCTAACATTAAGTGTACAACAAATTTTCTAAATAAACTAAGGATCAGTAGGAGAGGCTCTTTACAGTTCTTAGACAATCAACAATAGTTATAGTTTTCCTGTAAGGAAAATAATTTTTATCTTACCAATTTCTTTTCAAGTTTAATGTTTATCAACCACACTCAAAAGGAAAATTTGTGGTTGTAACACTTTTATTGCTTCTATTGATCAGCTTCCTGTAATCGTTCATTCTTTGATTAAAAAAAATCTCTTTTGACAGTTTTGCTAAATCCTTTAATTGATATTTTATGAAAATATATCTAAATATGTTATTTAGATACATTAACAGTTGCTTACAACAAATTTGACAACCAAGACATTTAAGAGAAAACTCTGTGAGGAAGTGCCTATGTACCTAACAAAGAACTCTCATTAGAATCTTTGTCCTTAAAGGCATTCTAAATTTTTATTCTTCACTTTTGCCACTTGATCTTCAATGATATGTAAACAGTCTGTAATAAAGTGACACTAATGCTCCTTGAATGTCTTGAAAAATCTCATTTTAGTTTATTATGTCATAGGGTTAGTGCTCCTGTAAGATGCTAAACATCTGAATATTTGATAACATTTGAATGTTATAACATCATATTGATATTGCCAATGTGCATGCTATTTTAGAATCTTTATGGATGCAACAGCAGCAGAAAACAATGTCAATATTTAGTATGCTTGTAGGTCATTCCAATTTCAGTAAAGGAGAAGAACATAATATACCAGGCTAAGGATACCACTGCCACAGGACCGCTGACTATTTAGGGGCAGAAATAGGGACCTTGGGACCACTTATAAAGATGAAAGGACCTGATTTTCTTAGGTACAACAATATCTAAACTTCTCTGTGCATATATATGAGGATGTTTCGAATAGATGCTAATCAAATAGATTTGATCAGTGAGTGGGTTTTTGAGGGTCAGTTACGAAAGTTATTTGACCCAACATGTAGTGAAAGGAAGTATTGTATAATGTTTTAAAAACGTGGTATCTGGGGTCAGATCTTCTGGATTTGTATCCTGATTGTGCCACTTAAGTATCTGTGTGATGTTGGACATGTGACCTCTCAATCTTTTCATCTGCAATGTGGGCACAATGATACTCTTTAACCTATAGGATAGTTGTGAAAGTTAACTGAGTTTGTCAATGTAACAGGATCTAGGAACCTGTTACATAATAAGCCATCCACAATTTTGCATTTATATTTATCATTGTTATTAGTTACTTGAGTCTAATGGTTCTTTGTCCGGGAGTAATTTTGAGACAATAACCAGCATATTGAAGAAATTTCAATTGATTCATTTTCTTTCTTAAACAATCATTTTTTATTGCTCTATTCTACTATTAAGAAAGTAGTATTGCTCTATAATCTCTGATTAGAATCACACTCCTCTTAAAATATGGGCTATCAGTTAAGAAGCAAAAGGTTGGTACAGATCCATGTTCCACATTACTCTTTTAGCCAGTTACCCAGCAACCAGATGCAAACAATTTATAAATTAAACCTCACCTTTTGTCAGAAGATTTGAGGCAATTTATAAAGTTAATATGCATTGCTGAGATTGAGGTGAGAGATCAGAAACCAATCAGGAGAGCAATAAAGATAACCATCCCAATAATCTAAGATGTGAAACTGAGCTCAGTTGAATAATAAAGATCAGATTTTCCTGGCGTCTGAGGCCAAATAAATAAATACCCAAAACCTATGATAGTATTTATATTAATTTGCAGAGAACTTTATTTCTTAAAGAAAAAAATCCTTTTTTTTTTTTTTTGCATTCAGATCTTGATTGGTTAAGCCAATTCAAAGGGACCCTTAATTTACTGGGGACTTTGTTACACACATAGCTAATAGCATGACTAAGAAAATAACCAAACAAATTTGAAAAGCTATTTCCAGGCATTTGCAGACATATGGGCACATATTCAGCAGAGTTTCACAAATCTTCTGTGTCTATAATCAGTAGTTAAAACTGACTCTGCAAAATGTATGCATAAACAAGATTTCCTTTTCGTCTTTCTTCCCACTTTTTTCCTTTTCTCTCTTTCTCTCTGTGTGTCTTCTTTCTCTCTATCTGCTGTTTGTTTGCTTGCTAGTACCCATCCCTTGCATCCCTGGATTGCCCAGGCCTGTCACCTGAGGAACCCTACCTGATTGACCAAGCTGGCTGATATATCCTACTGTTCTCTTCTCTATCTTCTCTATAAGGCAGCAAATAACTCTAGCATTTTAGAAAACTTTTCAGCAAAAAATGGGGCAAAAAGTGTGTTTTAGATGCCTCTTGGTTAAGCTAAACATTTAGTGAAACAGAATTTTCCATTAACTGATAAGTCCATTACCAGCACAGTCAGTATATTAAGAATAAAGTGCCATCTGATGGGATTTTCTGGGGTAGTGAGACTATTCTACATGTTGATTGTGGTGGTGATTCTGTGACTGCATGTGTTTGTCAAAACTCATAGAAATTCACACTAAAATGGGCAAATTTTACTGATGTAAATTATACCTCAGTAAACCTGACCAAAAAAAATGTGTACCATCTCCAGGTATTTATTTATTTATTTTTACTTTTTCATATTATAAAAGGAGAGATTTGAAAGATATGTGGACGGATTAATGGATAGATAACCAAAATGCTATAGAGATAGAATTGTGTAGTTATAGAAAAACACTGAGTCTTATACCCCAGAGGTATAATTTCAGGCTCACTTATACTGCCGGCTATACTCTTTCCTCAAAGTGTCACCAGTAAAGTTACTTTCCCTTTCTGAAATTCGTTTCTGCCTCTCTAAACTGAAAGCATTGCACTAGTATCTGATTAAGCTCAGGCAATTCCTCTGGTGAGGTGGTCTGATTTGGGGGAAGGGTAGAAGGGGCAAGTAGGCAGATTTGCTTGTGTGTCAGAAAGTAAATCATCTATCACAAAAACAGGTGGAATGGATAATGTCATGTGAAATTTGAGAAACATCTGTTCGCCTATATCAGTGTCTGGGTCAAGATGGAGCCACCTGGGTTGAAGTGATGTATCAGGTTGCCAAAATCAGTGTCTTGTTGACCCAAGATGATTTGGTCAGTGTAAAACAAGACTGTTATCAGTTTTACAGTTTTTAGGGTTTTTTTCACTTTCTTTAATTTCTGGGTAATTGTTATTTTTTGGAGCTAGTTGGGGAAGAGGGAAAGTTAATTAATAAAGTTAATCTCAGTGCAAGAGAATATACTCACCTTAAAAGAGTAAAGATTGCCTTCTAAGAAGAGTAGGTATTATTTTCTAAATATTTTACTGTCTTGCTTTACTGTAATTGCTTGCTCAAATGGATCTCTTTCAGTTAGATAAAAGAGAAAAACCTAGATCATTGATTGCATAATATAGAATGGGGAAGAGTAATTTGTTTGGTAATATTGATATGTGCTTTATAACACAACCTGATTATGTTTGGGGGAGCTGAATTTCCACTTCCAAGCATAAACAGACCTATATAGAATAGTAAAATTGATAAGATGATGATTTTGAAAGAGAAATAATAAGAGCCAAGGTAAACCACGTTCTATGATTGACCTTGGTTGTTTTCATCCTGCAAGAAGCATCAATAGATGGAACCTGACAGATAAGGTTCTCCAGTGATAAACTAGACTACTCTTATGCCAATGACTTGCCAAATCATTGTATATAGCCAGTATCAGCATGATTTTATGATTCATAACCCAAAAAGGGTATGTTTAACATAATGTGCTGCTTGAACCTAGAAATCAGCAGCAGCTGAGAAGTCTACATCTCAGAAATACACTGGAATATGCTTCTCCACAGTGTGTGTGGAAGCCAGGCTTTTAATATATTAATACAATGCTTTTGGAAAATATATCACAGCTATCCCCAGTAAGAGATGACTGCTTTTTAGTGTTCACTTAATAGCCACACATAAATAGAATTCTTTGCACTACCTTATGCAATGCCTCCTCAATCACACGTGTAGTGGGGCGGGGAGTGAAAGGGGTGCAGAAGCCTTTTGAGAAGGCAGATGGGCAATTGGGATCCCTTGCCATACAGAAAGCTTGAAAAGAATAATAAAACTGGTCAATGGTAATTTTGTAATAGCTTAGATGACCCTGAACCCCTTGAAGGTGAAGTCCTTGACTTAATTTGTTTTTGAAGCCCTCGCCCAGTACCTTGCCTTGAATGAATTATCTCTGTTTGGCTTTGTATTTTTTTATTGCTTACTATGTGTCGGGCACTATGCTACTCCTTTCTTGTAGGTTACCTCTTCTAATCTCTAAAAGAATCCTGCGAGGGAAGGTATCATTATTCCCCTTTTACAGTTGAGAGGTCAAGTACCTTGCCTTATAGTCACAGAGTTAGCTAACGATAAACGGCTGGAATTCAAAGACAAAAATGCTTTTTCTACCATACCAGAACTTGCTTCAGTGTCCAGAGATTGACCTTGCGTTAATTTGTACCTTTAATATATGAGTAGTATTATTATTAAAATGTATCTTTTCAAAAATTTTTTAAGACTAGAGGAAATTCATATTTAACATCTCCAGTCATTATTTAACTTATTTTTGTTTAAAAAAAAACAGCTTTATTAAGATATAATTTATATGTCCATCAGTGACAGACCGGATTAAGAAAATGTGGCACATATACACCATGGAATACTATGCAGCCATAAAAAAGGATGAGTTTGTGTCCTTTGTAGGGACATGGATGCAGCTGGAAACCATCATTCTTAGCAAACTATCACAAGAACAGAAAACCAAACACCGCATGTTCTCACTCATAGGTGGGAACTGAACAATGAGATCACTTGGACTCGGGAAGGGGAACATCAAACACCGGGGCCTATCATGGGGAGGGGGGAGGGGGGGAGGGAGGAGGGGGGGGGAGGGGTGGAGGGAGGGAGGGGTGGAGGGAAGAGGGGGAGAGGGAAGGGGGAGGGGGAGGGATTGCATTGGGAGTTATACCTGATGTAAATGACGAGTTATTGGGTGCTGACGAGTTGATGGGTGCAGCACATCAACATGGCACAAGTATACATATGTAACAAACCTGCACGTTATGCACATGTACCCTAGAACTTAAAGTATAATAATAATAATAATAAAAGTAAAATAAAATAAATAAAATAAAAGTCATGACAAAATTAAAAAAAAGATATAATTTATATAACAGTCACCATTTAAAGTATACAGCTCAGTAGTTTTTAGTGTATACAAAAACTGTGCAACCATGATAACTATTATTAATGATGTTGACATGACCATTCATATACAAGTTTGTGTGGGGATGGATCTCTTCAATCTTATTGGGTATATACCTCCAAATGGATTTGCTGGGTCACATGGTAAGTCTATGTGTGACTTTTTGAGGAACTGCAAGACTGTTTTCCACCATTACTACAGCATTTTCCATTCTTACCAAGGGTGTATGAAGTTCCAATTTCTCTCCACCTGCACCAAAACACTTTTCCAATTTTAAAAATTATTATAGCCATTTTAGTGGATATGGAGTGGTGTCTCACTGTGGTTTTGATTTACATTTCCCTAACAACTAATAATGCTGAACATCTCAGTTGCTTATTGGGCATTTATGTCTTCCTTGGATAAATCCATTCAAATCATTTGCCAATAGAAGTCCCTGATAAGATATATGATTTAAAAATATTTTCTCCCACTCTGTGGGTTGTCTTTTCACTTTAATTTTGATGAAGTCCAGTTTATCTGTTTTCTTTGGTTACTTGGGCCTTTGATATCATATATAAGAAATCATTACCTAATCCAATGTCACAAAAATTTACTGCTGTGTTTTCTTTTAGGAGTTTTATAGCTTTACCTCTTACAGTTAGGTAGCTGATCCATTTTGAGGTAATTTCCGTGTATGGTAGAAGGGAAGGGCACACTTTATTTTCTTTTTACAGGTTGCCCCAGCTCCATTTGTTAAAAGACTTAATCTTTCTCCATTGAATTGTCTTGGCATTCTTGTTAAAGATTAATTGCCCATAAATATAAATGTAAGAGTTTATTTAATGTATTTTCATCAAATTATGAAAGGTTAATATTGTTAATTATGCTTGCCATGAATTTGATTTAAATATTTGAATTTCAGCTGGGCACGGTGACTCATGCCTGTAATCACAGCACTTTGGGAGGCCAAGACAGGTGGATCACGAGGTCAGGAGTTTGAGACCAGCCTGACCAACATGATGAAACCCCGTCTCAAAATACAAAAAAAAAAAAATTAGCTGGGCGTGGTGGTGCACACCTGTAATCCCAGCTACTCAGGAGGCTGAGATAGGAGAATCTCTTGAACCTGGGAGGCAGAGGTTGCAGTGAGCCAAGATTGTGCCACTGCACTCCTGCTTATGTGACGCAGCAAGACTTCACCTACATATATACATATATATACATATATATACACACACACACACATATATTTGAGTTTCACATAAAACATGACAGTGATAAGATACAAATTGGGCTTAGTTGCTCTAAAACAGTTATTGAAATAATTTTGTCATCAAGGAAGCAACAGTGAATGGTTTCTTTCTTTGAAAATAAATATAATTTAGTCTTTATTATAATAAATTAGTATTCTCTACTGCAGCCTAACTTTAACTGTGAACTAGATTACTCAAGAGCTAGTTTTGAATAAGGTAATATATAGATGTCATCATTGGCTGCTTTCCATTAAATCTAAGAAGAATTTTTTTTTTACTTGTTAGCCACTAAAATTTCAAATGAGAAAAAAAAAAAAGCCAGCCAGGAAGTTATCCTACACAAATTAAAGCTAATCATAAGACATTTTGAAAAACAAAAATAAAAGGAAAGTCATCATCCATTTCCAAAATGAAATAAATTTTCAGGTCTCTGAAGTTCTTTCTTCCTCATGATTTTATTTTGGTTGAGATTATCCAGAGATTTCCTTCAAATAATAGCAATGGACAACAAAATATTTTGGTACTATGATATGGACCATTTGATGTACAAACTATATAGAGAATATATTGGTTTTGAAATGGGTGTGTTTGTGACTTTCACTTTCCAAAGTCAACATTTACCATGCATACAATTAGTGGTTGATGTTAAAACTAAGGTGAAGGGGCTTGTGCTTATTGTCCTTTTAATGGTCTAAGCAAGTTGATTAAATTTGTTTTCAATGGGCAATACACTTGAGGCAAAGAGCTGCATAGAGTTTAGCAAGTTTATACTTTAACGATTCTTAAATACTCCGTATAATGAGTGGCTGGTTTGAGAATTAAGACTTTAGTCACTAAAAAGTTAGAAAGTAGCAAGAGAAGTTATGTACCATTTATCTTCCATACAGGCCTGAAAGAAACAAAAACCAATATTGTATAAATGGTGGACAAGGAATAATACTTAAGCTGTGCGATGGTATGGTATGTGATTTTTATGAAACCTCAGCCCAGGCTTTTGCACCATATTGATTGCATTTTCTGAAACACAAGAAGTAAAGCCACTGTGAAGACACTAGGGATGGTTTTAAGGATGCTGAAGTTGCAGAAGGTACGAAGGCAGTTGTATTATTGAATACTATCACTACTGGAGAATAAAGAGTTTTGTTTTAACACCCTTTATTTAGACTGGCCAAACTTCAAACTTTTAGGTTAAATAGTCACACACACACACACACACACACACACACGCACGCACTATTTTAAAGTCTGTGTGAAAAGGCAGTTACCCATTCCCATGTATTATCATTTTAATTGTCAAGGAATCCTTGCTGATGTTTAGTTAATCTTTTCTGCTTTCATTAAAGCCCATTTTCTTTTTATCAGTTTTCTGTAGTCACAGCAGCAGCCATAAATTTCTGAATATTCGAAGATAATAGTCCAGGTTACCATTGAGCCTTCTCTTCTCTCAGCTTAATAACACTAATGCCTCCAAACTTTCCTAGAAAGATTCATTTTCCATTACTTCAATCACTTCTGTTATTCTCTGCAGAAGAGTATTCTTCCTTTTAAAGGTAATAATGCTCAGATTGACTTAAGTAGAGTTTCCTCAGGAGATTTTGCACTTTTTATACATTTTATACATGAGTGGGAGCCTGACAATCTCAGAATTCTAAGAGACTTCCATTTCCTACGCTGACATTTCTCAGACTGTCATTTTCCATCATCTTATGTGGTAATTTATGAAAATTCTATAAGCAAGGCTTATGTCAAAGCAGTTCTCAAAGGCTTTTGCTGTTGGAGTCAGTTTGGTCATCAACTCATGGGAATGACTTGTTTAAGTCACTTTTTGTAAGAGGATAATCTTCCAAGCTTTATCTTATCCAAAGTAATTCAGTTGCATGAAAATAATAAAAAGTTGTAATTCAGATGGAGGCATAAAAAATGGACTTAAAAGACCTTTTTTCTATTGCTATGACTTTATTTAGAGTGTATACTGCAGAGATATGCTGAGTTTAATTCATATAACGAGAGGCAGAGTGTACACTTACAAATCTTCATAGAAAGGATTCCATAGCTCTCAGTGCTGCTTAGTATCAAAAATCTAAATGAGATATCAACTAAACACAGACATTTAGCCTGCAATATTGTATAGTACATCTAGTTACCCTGTAAACATAGGGAGAGGTCTGGAGATTGTGGGCTACTTCACCATTACAACTTGCCAGTTCTGCAAATGGACTCACTCTATTATTAGGAAAATCTCTTCCTGTTGTTTGAGCTGGTAAATTCTAAATCTTTTAAAATAAAAAAAATAAACAAACTCTGAAATAATCAAATGCACCAAGTAGAGGAAGAAATCAGATCTTTCCAGAAAATCACTGTTTGTTTTAACTGGTAGCAAAGATGGATCAACTTGTAAAGTTAAATGAATACATATATCTTAAGTAAAACACATACATATGCACACACACACACACACACACACACACACATATATGTATGGTTCTCAATACTTGAATAATCTTATGATTCAATTTGGTGGTTAAACTTGTCAGGAGAGAAATACTAGTTTCCCTTTGGCTTTCTGTAAGGCAAAACTTGGTCATGTCACAGTTAATTTGGGAGAATATAACTAGGTCATTTAGGGTGTCTGAAATTTGCTGAGATAATATGTAAACTTCACAGAGTTTAGGCAAAAAGGATTAATCAGATGAATTTTCAGGAGAATAAACTTTTCTCTTCTCTCTCCTCTCCCTTCTCTCCCCTTTTCTCATTGTACCCCACCCCAACAGTTTAGGCAGGAAGCAACTTATAACAAATCAGCACCTTAGCACTTTTAGTATCACCCAATGAAAAGTAGGATTTTATTCTTCTAGCCATATACACAACTCTTTATGCCCCCCTTCAGGCTGCTGTTGGGCAACGTATTTCCCCTTCACGATTGCCTTTGATGTTTATTTTAAACTGTGAACCTCTCCTGCATTTAAACATTTGTTGCACCCCTTAGCGGCTACTGAAACATATTGCAGGGGTTCCACTCCGATGAAACAATTATAAAACAATCTCACTATCTCCTAGGCCCACACCTGGAGTGGTGGGTTGAGGATAGTGGGGGAGGAAGTAGTGGAGAGTAGCAGTGTATTCCTTAGAGGAAAGGCTTAATTTTGGCAGAAACAGAATCCTCCTTAAGGAGGCCCCTGAGCTCACCCTTTTTTGGGTACTTCCAGATGAAGAGTATAGGCATTTTCTAACTTCTCATAGTTCACAAAAGAATAAATAAGAACAAACTGTAAATTACTACAGTAACAGTGACTCATGACCACTGCACCAGAAAAGACCCTTGGAGCCAGAGTACTTTGGTTGCGTGAATTCCCAGGTGTGGGCTTAGAGAGATAGTGAGATATTTTTTTTGTAGTGATCTTGCTGAAGTGGAAACCCTGCAATGTTTCAGCAGCTGTTAAGGGCTGCAACAAATATTTAAACCCACACAAGTGGCAAAGGTTGTGAACTGCTATTTATGTAAATATTGTAATTTGGGCCTGAAAGGAATTAGATTTTGTATATTAATAAATAAAATTGGAGTAAAGAAAGAAAATAAACCATCTATCTTTGCCACCTTTCTTTGCAGGCCTGTAGCTTGATTTCTGTATCTCTCAAAGACTTATTTAGGACAAAGATATTGGTCATACAGCCTTGTAGGCATTGCTATGGCAAGATAATTTTTTCCTCATTTACATTCTGCCAAGACAGCCATTTGTCGGTCAGTTCAGGGGAAAACCAGTTCAGTCAGTTATTTTGTGTTCAAAGTTTAGCCCAAGGAACACTGCTTAGCCTCAGGAGCACTTAATGTGGCATAGCTCTCAAAAAATGTAAGAATGTAAGTCAGGTGCTTAAAACAAAACAAAGCAAAATTTAAAAAAACCCATAAAAGTCGGTACACTTTTTTCATGGATAGGTTTTAACCTCTGTTATGAATTTTCAAATATTTTTTCTTACCTTAAATTTATTTTTATTAGTGATAGAGTAGGTTTATTTCATAAATGAAATTAAAAATCTATTATTAAAATATTAGAATATCAGAACTTCTATGCATATATGCCTAAAATATACCCTAAAAATAAGTGAAGCTAAATTGATAGAATTACGAAAGACATTGATACTTCCATAATCACAGACTGGAGGACTTTAACATCTGACTCGGAATTTTATAGATCAAGTTGGCAAAAACCTTCATAAGAATGCAGTTAGCAAGCTTGGACCCATGGAAATATATTGAATTCTGAATCAAGAGTTAGAGAATAAACTAACGAAATAATCAAAAATTAGAGAATAAATGTTTCTTATGTGCTGTATTCTTTTCCAGCACATAAGGGACATTTTGAAAAATTTATTATAATCTTGGCTGTACAGAAAATCTTAAATACCAAAGAATCTGTATCCTATAGAACATACTCTCTGACCAAAATTCAATACAATTTACACTTCCTAACACAGTGTATTGCAGACAGGCATTCAATGAATTTTTGTTGTATTGGTTGCAGTAGAGGATAGTGAAAACATATACCTTGGTATAGTCTTGATGAGTTAATTAAAAATTATTCTTACTCAATCAACATAGTAGGTTCTCTAAGGTTCTCTGTTGGGCAGCCAGGATGAATATATTGAAGTTGCTTCAATTTAGATTTTAAATTAATTCAGATTGACCTTCCTGATAATACTGCTAAATAAACAAAGCATAACATAATTGGTTAATCTTTTCAAAAACACAAAGTAAATCTCAAAGCCACATCCCACAGATACTCTCTTGCCTCAGTCAGATGTGGGTGAAGTATCTTCTCTGGACTCCATAATCTGTCATCTAAGCCAGATGGGGATACATGATTTTTGAAACTGATTAGCCAGGGTGAACTTGCTAAGGTTATAGATAGACCATCTAAATTTATTTATAATTCCAGACTAAGAATTAGGCCCCAATTCCTGACTTATACAAGCCCAAACTGAAAATAAATTTCATCAAATATATTTTTATCTTTTAATAAGTTCCATCATTGTCTGAGTAACACGTAAATGGTTAAAATAATATTTAGACTGCATTTGTGTCTGCATTTGAATTCACATATTTATAGGTGAAACTCTTTCTTCCATATTGCATAACATTAAAATAATTCAATCAGCTTGTTTTACCAGGTATTTTCCTTATATCTCCAAAATATTAGCAGTTTGTTCCATAGGATTTAATCATGGATCCATCTAGAAGCTTATTATTATAGCAGTAATTTATGGCATTGAAATCAATTTGAAAACATACAGAACCTAAGACCTAACAAAATACAGTTGTTATGTGTGAATCAAAATCTAAACTGAGAATTTGAAAATATTCAAATATACTAGAATCTCTCTAATTTGAGAGACTGCTGACCTGGATTTGTGAAAATTTTCAATAGGAGAATCTTAAATTCATTCTAATACTTTCGAAGACCTTGTAACTTTTCACTTTTACTGTGAAAATTGCCACATTGTCTCTTGCATTATGGGAGTTTGTGTAACTTTATTATCTATATTATCTATATTTTAAAATCCTTAAAAACGGAAACTATAACTAATTTTTATAATTCCTTGCTTCCTGCATATCATATAGGTAGTATTTAATAAATACATATGGAGGTAGTGTGAAAGGGTTAAAGAACACCAGGGTCTTGGGCTTAATCTTGCTTCTGCTACTACCTCTATGCCTTTGGACAGTGGGAATCAATGAATTTGGAAAATTAGTGGTGGAGAATTCAGCAGAAAAGAATGGTGAAACTGTTTGAAGGAGGAAAGAAAAAAATCAAAGTTTTGAGCAAGGCACAGTTGGTTTCTACATGCTCCCATGATCCTTTAGATCTCTTTCCTTCCTTTCCTCCAAATCTGGGAATTGTCATTGCTACACATACACACTGCTCCCTCCACGTACTCCTCCTACATGCATGCATACACATATACACACACATTTATTGAAACAACCAGATAATTGATACAAATGTGTAGTTTTATCTAGATGATTGTGTTAGTCTTCCATATTGCCTTGCTAGATTTGACTTCCTTACCTCAGTGACCTTTATGTTTGGAGTAGCCTTAACTCAAATCTTCCTGTAGTTGGATTCTATTTTTCTGTGCAATAGTACCATTCTACTTTTATCATGCTGCATTTTTCAGCTTGACATTCTTTGAGTGGCTATATCCCACCATACTTTCCCCCATCCACTTCCCCCACCCCCCCACCACTCTGTGCACCACACAACTGTAAGGGATCTATTGAGGGGTTTAACTCTGAGCCTTTCAGTTGATTTCACACTCTTCAGATTTCATTTCTGCAGGCTTGAGGTAAACAGCATGTCATAGACAAATCCAGCATTATAATAGCCAAAATGTTCTGAAATTCCCACTGCCTTGGTAATTCCTTAGAGTTAAAAAAACACTCTCAAAAAAAGCATTAAATTTAAAAACTCAAGTTTGTAATTAAAAAAAGAAAGAAAAAAAAAGAAACAGACAGCGCCAGTTAAAATGCACATGTTGTACCATGATGAGAAAAGAGGTCACTGGATAAGATCTTTGCAATACGTTAGTAAGTGACGATTAGCTAGTGCTTTGGCTTTACAAGGCCAAAGCCAGATGCTGAAGGAATGGGACAGCAGGGTAGAATGTTGAGGAAGGGAATGTGTGAGGCATAGAGTTTACCCATAAAGGTCAATTCAAGGCAACACACTACATGTAAAAGTAGTTTTCCGTCAACTTAGGGGCTACAGTGAGAACTCATACCTTTTGAGGGTGGCAGGGCACGGAAGTCAGAAGTAAATTGATATTGATAGAAGATGTCCTTTTGCTCTTTCATGTCTATGTTTAAAAGCATTGACTAGACCCTAAGGGCTGTTGTTGGTATTTCTTGTACTATCTTAAATGGAAACTATGCTTTTTTCCTCATCATCTTCTTTCTCTAGTCTTTTTCTATTCCCTGCTGCTTCTCTCATTTTCTCTTCTACTCCTTCCTTCTCTATTTTCCCTCCCCCTGGCATTTCCCTTATTCTTAGCAGCCATCCCAGTCAACTTCAGTGCTTCTAAAGTGCCTTTGTGTACTACTAGTTACTACTATGGTTTGTAGAGACAATTCAGTTTATAAAGACTTTTGAAAAAATGCATCAACACCCTCTTCACCTTATCTTTATATTAAGGGATGTTGTGTTTGTACCTCTGTGGACAGACCTGGAAAAGTTGAGAATTCCATTTTGACTGGGTAGATTTTAAGACAAAGTTGCTTCTTTTCATTGAACCCCTCTTCTCACTCATCACCCATCTGTCTCAGTGCTTTTCTTTCAACTAATTGTGCTGTTTGATAGAATTGGAAACACTGCAGCTTACATCTGTCTGAGCAGATGGAATGCATTTTGCATGAGTGTTAACTGATTCATGCATTACATAAAGAAAGCAATCTGTGTTAAAACATTGTGACATTGCAATAAAGCACTCTCTGCTGTGTGCTGAAACCTGTTTGCTTATGGAGGGTTTTGTTGCTCTTGCCATACTCTCACCCACTGCCCCGTGGTTAAGCCCAGACAAACCTTAAAGGAAAAAGGTATATAATCTATGATAGTGGGAGAAAATAGTAACTGAAAGAAAAAGAAAATCCTGAGTATGTAAGTCATTCTAGTAGCTGAGTTCCCTTTTATTTTTGTGGTGTATTTTCATTTGCAGGGAAAAAAAGAGAATGTCATTGTGAGGAAGCTTCTTACATGGAGAACTAAATAGTCATCACTCGCTTAATCATGCTTTCCATATACTTTGATAAATAATGCTGCTTGGAAGTGTTATCAGAGGATTTGAAATAGTGTGTGCCCTAGTCTCATGGAGTTCCTATGTAGTCTCCTCAGCATGTGCAGTTATAGCCTGTGACTTTAAATTTGAATTAGTGACCAGCAATGAAGGTTTTATGATGTCACCCATTTGTAACAGCAAGCTTCAATGACTTTGTATTTTTATCCCCTGTAGATCTGGCTTGCCACATAGCAGTATATTGCAGTCTTTCCTTAGTTGCCTACTAGTAGCTATTCATTTTTTTCCCACAAATGTTGTATGTATCCCACAGCCAAGAACACTGAACTTTATTGTCCATTTTGTACAATTCATCATTTGAATGCTACGGCATAATAGAGGGCAGCTCCATTTGCAAATGATGTTACTATGTATTTTGACCTATTGTTTCCCTGCAGGAGTAATAACAAGGGCAATAAAACTCAGTCGAACCTGCTGTATAAGCACACATAACTGCCTCAAATTACAGGGCACTTTCAAAGCTACAAAGCCACTGAAACCACGGAGGCCGTCTTCCGACTCCTTTCACAGTTCTAATAAGCATGACCATGACTGTCCCAGATTTCTGGAAGAGGAAAAACATTATTCTGTTGGATTATTCTGGTGATTCTGTAGCTTTTTAGCTACAAAAATCTGTTTCCGTACAAATCTTTTGACTACATGTAGCAAAGGTTTGGGAAATTTAGGCGTATATTAAGAAAAAAAATGTAGAAGTAAAGAACTTAGAGCTCTCACTATCACATGTCCCAATAGTTGATATAACCACAGAGGGTATCAACTGCAAGTATTTAGTGAAGATTTCAGAGTAGTAGCCACAGGTTAGGGGAAGCATGGATGAATATTAAGTAATGTTACCTGACAAACTTTTGTCAATTTGGCAAGAGCCTTGGCACTTCGATTATTTTGTGAGCTCATGCCCTCTGACCTTGACCAGCTTCTTCATTGAGGCCCTCTGACTGGATAGAGTAGTGAAAAATTTTGGGTGGCATCACAGTGCAACCTAGGGTCAATGAAAATACCATTTACTTATGGACAAATAATGGCCCTTGAGTTCCTGGAGTACTTAGCCACAGTACTTTCACAACCTTTGTCAGGGAATTCCAGCATATAATGGAGTCCACTGGGCTTTGGGCTCCCTCTAACTCTTCTCCCATATTGCTTGGTATATAGATTGATTATCTTTGTACACCCGACCAAAACACACACACACACACACACACACGAACACAGAAACAACTCTGCCTATGCAGCTCCTTCCCTATTTAGTGCTCCATGTTGCAATTGACTTGATAAGTTCAGCACATATTTGCTGAGTGCCTATGATGTGCCAGGTACTATGCCAGACCCTAAAGATAGAGAGGAAAATTACCCTTAGGAAGCTGCCAATCCAGTAGGGGAGATAGAAGGGTAAATAGATTAGGTGGCAAAAGGAACTTAAGATGGCTCAGGAATATAAAGTGCCAACTGATCATGTAAGTTTCATTTATGTTGCTAAAACAACTTGAATGCAATGGTATATGTGAAGATAGGACATTTCTCCATAGAGGTTTAAAAGTGACAGCAGTGTCATAAGCAATATTTATAAAGTCTAGTAATAATCTCTTTGTTACTATTCTTGAAGGAAGAGGCGATCATGTTCTTCCTCCCCCATTAACATGCAATGTTTGACCTGAAAGTTGTAGCAGCTTGATTATAGAAGTCTTTGTCGACCTTAAAGTGTCAAGGTTAAAATAGTATTTATTCAACTCCAGGATCCATCTGCCGAAAGCCAGAAATATCTACTTTTGCCTATTCTGAGTTTTCTTCAAAAGGAGAAAATCACACCTAAGAAGAATTTCCCAGATTTGATACACTTAGGTGTATCAAAACTTTGTAATGATGGAATGCTTACACAGGTATCGAATAACAGACTCTTCGGTGTCCTTTAGCAGCTAAATGACTGTCCTTCAATCTAATGTAATGAGTACAGCCTGTGGCCTAGCAGTATATACAAGCCTTTGTGGGAGTTAATAAGTGTGAAGCTTAATAATCTTGTCAATTACCACATAGTGCCTGTCAAACATCTAAACATCACTGAGTTGCTTAAACCTCCTTAAAACAAATCTGAAGTTAATGTCTGTAAAATAACTTTGAGGATCTCAAAAACAGGCTACATCTCCTCTTTGGGCAATTGTTATTATTAGTAATAAGTAAATCTTCCTGATGGATAAGATGTGAGATGGAGAGTAATTGCCATGTTCCCTTATATGTCCCCAAACCTTTCCTCCCACCACTACTACCAATCTGTGGTAGATCCACTCCAATCTCAGCCACACCTCCAAACCTTGAATGTTCTGATCCCATCTGTCCCTTTGGGCTGGTTGAGCTTGTTGGTGGTGATGAAGACTAAGAAGGGAGAAACAAAATGAAAGCTTTCAAATAAGAACCAAATCACCATTACTTCCCATCTCAAGCACTGGTGAAGGAAAGGCCTTGCTTAGAGACATTGATAAGGACTTGTTAGCCTTTCAAAGTCCTTTCTAGCTACATGTCTTTGTTTTTCTGCATGGACCTGACACTGACCAAAACCATCTTGTTGGCCATGTTGTCTTGTCCCTCCCCGGCACAGCACCAAGTACTCCCAGATGCTGTTTACAATCACACTCTCGGTGGCCTCGAAGGGTCACTTAGTTTGTTTGCTATGAGAAAGCTGGCACCCAAGCAAATGACTAGAAGGACAAAATTCTATGAATGAAAAACAAGGTTACAGAATGGACATGAGTGTAGTAAGTGCCTCATGGCCTTCTGCCACCACAAAACCAATGGAAAAGAACGAAAGAATGCCCTGGGGGATTATGTGGTTTAGATTTGCCAACAGAAGGCAAAGCAAATAATGGGAAGGACTATGTAGGAACTGCTGAAGGGTCAGCAGTCTTCCTACAACAGTTTCTTTAACTGCATGATTTTTAAAAAAATTAGCCTAATCAAGATTACAAGGCCATCAAAGACTGTCCTGTATTCTTTCCAGAGAAAAACATGGTAATTAACTGCTGCAGAATGGTGGATTTTTCTAACACAGCTGTCACAACTGCTATTTTAAATCATTTGTTATGGTTTAAAATGTGTAATCCCCAAGAAATTGATCATTACTGCAATTCAATGCTGGTTTTTCAGTGCCTTAACAACCCTGGGCTTTGCATCAGACCATTAACTAACAAAATCCCGTCATAAAGTGCTAAATTACTAATGGCTCATCTCTCAGTGATGACTTCTGTCTTCTATTAAACAAGATTTTATTTAAAAATTTTTACACTGAAATTTCTGGCATGACAAAAACAGGTGCCCTCTTGCATTCTCTCCTTTTCATCTGTCTTCTCTCTGTGACATTTCCCCCTTTTTCCTTTCTTCCCTTCTTTAGTGTCTGTGCCTTCCTGCTCAGCATTACCTCATAGCCTTTGTTCATAATGTCCCACCCACTGGGCTCAACCTCTGCTTCTGAATCTGTTCAAATGCTATGCCATCTTCAGGGTCCATTTGACATTTTACCTCTTCTGTGAAGTGTTCCTAGTTACTCTATTCATCATTCACTTAACTAGTACTCATCAAAAGGGCCCTGTGTACCAGCTATGATGCTAGGCACTAGAGATATCAAGATAAAATAAATATATTACTAGAGTTTAAGGACTTTTAAGTTTCACCTGATTTTATTAATAGAGTGACTAAATCCTTGATACAGTGATGTGCTTGATAACTAGGCTTTAATGCCCTATTGGTTTTTTTTTTCTGTCATTTTCTGTATTTAATAAATTTGCCCACATACCTTACTCAATATTGTCAGTGTGGTCCAGATTTGAGAAGACTGAGCTCCACCTAGGGTCATCACCTGGTCTCTGCTCTACCCCTACCCTTCTCTCTCATCTCTCCCCACACTCCTACATCTATCTCCTAGTTCTGCTGACAGAAATCATAGTGAGTAACTGGAAGAACCACTCACCTCTATCCAAACATGCCCAAAGGCAGACAACAGATCTATAAAACAAAAGTGGAAATCTTTAAATGCTGTGTGCCCAAAGGAAGTAGGGACTAAAGACTATGGTAGACTTGTTGATCAGTTGGAAGTCAGCAAATTTAAGTCTCAGGTGACCAGGACACTGACAATTCATAACTCTTCTTTACAATCATTGGGTAACCTGTATTTGATTCTGTGTCCCCAGTGTAAAAATTGACCTTGCTTCCTTACTTTTGAGATACAAATAAATTTGGGGAATTTGGTGTTGCATGAATACTAGTGCAAGTCCTTTTGTAAACTAGAAATTTTTTATGACTGTTCTTTTATTTGTTTTGTTATATTTAACAAGATTTTCCTGCATTAGTTTTTGTTAAAAGTAGGCACATATACCTTTTAACAATGTCCTGTATCTGAGCAGCATCTTAAATTCAGGGACTTGCAACATTTTCTGTTCATAGGACAGATTTAAAATGCTAATATTAATTTTAGAGCCATGAAGAGCAACAGCACCATAATAAACTATGTTTTTCCTGGGGGAAGTGGACTAAATGATGCTGCTTATTTGATTATCTCAGTTAATTAATTAAGAACACAAATCCTTGCCAAATTGAAATCAACACATTAAGGGATATGTATTCTCTCCTGTATAGTTTGAAATGATACTGCAAAAAGAATATACGTTCATCTTAATTACTATACTTTGGAATGCAACCCCAGAAAACAGATTTAGTTGTGTCAGCATAAATTAATCAGGGAAGTTTTTTAGGACTTTATTTAAGACCTTCACATGGTAGCATATAGTTTTTCTCTAGAACTGTTTAAACATACTGTATTTGAGATCCAATAATTTATGTTAATAACTAGTCTTTGCATTTGGTTCTATTCTCTAGTTGTTTCAGGTGTATACATCTTAAAAACTATAAATTTCTCCAATAAACTGTGAATAGAACAGTTTATCTTTCCAACTCTCCATCCTCTTCCCCTTTTTAAAACTTCCTTCACTTTTTGAAATTCGCTGCTCACTCACAGTTTCCCTGCTCTCCATTCCAGGAACCTGCTTCTTTCAATATGGCTGAACAACAACCCCTTCTGGAACTCCTCAGGCTCCAGCCTTTTCTTTACTCCACCTTCTCATTCCATCAGTACTTAACTGTTCATTGCCACTGTTGTAGTTGCATCATCTGATAGTCTAACTCATGCTAAAATGTTAATGACAAATTAATGTGTCCTTCTCTGAGCTAATATTGAGTTTCATTATCTTAATAACATGGAGGACAGGACTTAATAAATAATTTTTATACCTTGTTGTAGATTGTGTAGTGCCAGGGAAGTATTTTGAATAGTTGACCTATTGACCCCCAAATCATAACATAGTAGCTTTATTAATAACTAAACTTGAATGCGTGGAATGAGTTTGACAACAAGACAAAGAGTTTCCTTAAGTGAAGATGATAGACTTCTTGATTTCAAATGCCAATAGACTTGAATCTAGAGTCAGGAATGACTACAAAGTATTGCTACTACCTATTGTCTTCTGTTCCTCAAATATGAAAGAGTCTATGAACTTATACAAAGTGTATTAGCAGCAGTTGCTTTTATGATAGGAATGAGAGCTAAGAGAATTTTTTTCTCCTAGCTCTGCGATGCTTGAAAATTATTTAAAAAGAAAGAAATCCTGTCATTTGTGACAACATGGATGAACCTGGAGGACATTATGTTAAGTGAAATAAGACAGACATAGAAAGACAAATAATGGATGATTTCACTTATATTTGGATTCTAAAAAGTTGAATTCATAAAAGCAGAGAGTATAATAGTGGTTACCAGAGGCTGGTGACGGTAGGGGAAAGGGGATTGGGGACATATTGGTCAAAAGACACAAAATTTCAGTTAGACTGAAGAATAAGTTCAAGAGATCTATCACACATCATGGTGATTATAGTTAATAACAATATATTGTTATAAATATATTTACTAAAAGAGTAAATTTTAAGTGTTTTCGCCACAGAAAAATGATAAGCATGTGGCGTAATGCATATGTTAATTAGCTCAATTTAGCCATTCCACAATGTATTCATATATCAAACCATCTTGTTATAAACCATAAATATATACAATTTTTATTTAGCAATTAAAAATGTAAAGGTCATTCTTTGTACTCAAACTCTAGTTAATGAAGCATTATTAATCTTGTGGAGCTGTATGATACTCTAGATATTACTGATAGGAAAAACAGCTCCAAAATCCACATTTATAATTTACTACTGTCCTTGTAGTAAATAATATTCACTGAGGTAAAGGGCAATTGTGAGAAAGGGCAATTGTGAGAATAAACACCCAATCTGGAATCTAAAACTAAATTCCTTTCTTTTTTTTTTTTTTTTTTTTTGAGACGGAGTCTCGCTCTGTCGCCCAGGCTGGAGTGCAGTGGCTGGATCTCAGCTCACTGCAAGCTCCGCCTCCCGGGTTCATGCCATTCTCCTGCCTCAGCCTCCCGAGCAGCTGGGACTACAGGCGCCCGCCACCTCGCCCGGCTAGTTTTTTTTTTTTTTGTATTTTTTAGTAGAGACGGGGTTTCACTGGGTTAGCCAGGATGGTCTCGATCTCCTGACCTCGTGATCCGCCCGTCTCGGCCTCCCAAAGTGCTGGGATTACAGGCTTGAGCCACCGCACCCGGCCACTAAATTCCTTTCTTAGTGTTCTTTTGTGTGTTTAACACAAATGTTGTTTTAACGTAATTTGCCATAAAAGTCACATTCTAACTGAAAAAGAGCACATCCTAAAAACTGGATTTATAGGTCCTAGTTGAGCGTCTTATTTAGGGAGACAATCTGTTTATGACAAGTCCTTCAGCTAAGATCGCAAAACAGCTTAGTGAAAAAACTGGAAAGTCAGAATAAATTTTGTAATTTAGTTAAGAGTATTATACCAATATTAATTTCTTCATTTTGACAATTGTACCATGGCCATGTAAGATGTTAACATTAGAAGAAACTGGGGAAAAGATATACAGGAACCCCCTGTGCAATCTTTGAAACTACTCTATAAGTCTAAAATTATTTCAAAATACAATTTTTGAAGAGTCAAGATACAGGGGGAACTCTCTGAAATGCTATCTTAACAGTAGCAAATTTCTATGATCTATTGTCTGTATATGCCAGACTTCTATAGAGGCTTATATAGTGATTTGGCATATTAACTGAGTACATGGTTCCAAGACCTGGAGTTTCATTCCTCTGTAGGTTCAGTGAGCATATTTTTCAAACCCAATATTAGGATACATTGTCTGACGAAATAACTTCATTCAATTTTCAAGGGTGAATAAATCACAGATAATGAGGGTAGAAACAAGCTGATTTATTTTTTCTGTTTTATGACCATGGCTGGAATCTTTCAATGACATTCAATTGTCTCACTAATGTGTTATAATCTATATATTTTAGACTTCAAAAATTTTGTATTTTACTGATCATCAGTTAAATACAATAAGGTATGGCTAATATTTTTGATAACTTGATAAATATTTTGTATTGCACAAAATAATAGTTGGCTCATAAATAATCTCTTAGAATCAAGGAAGGAAACATCGTAACTTTTTAAAGGGATGCCTGCGAATCAATTTCCAACATGTTGTATTTGTGCATACAGATGTGGAAAAAATTTTACTAAGAAGTGTTTGTGTGAATAATTATGAAAACAATGCTTCCTAAGTTATAAGGACTGAATAAATAAAAATATTAATATATAATTCCTCCCAGAGATGTAAAAAAATCTGAAGGGTACCCAACATACTCAGTAATTTTTATAAACTCGGTTAAAGTTCAGGTGTCATTACAATCCTACAAAAAAGAACTGTTTAAAACTGTTTTATTATAACTGTCCATCAAAAGTAATCTGACTCCATCCAAACAGGCTGCCCCAATTAAGACAAGTGACAGAGGATAACACAAGTTCATGTTCTTTTGAAAAATTTAAAAGAAGCTAAAGAGGTTGCAAAAATAATGTGTTTTGTCTGATAAAAGAGAAGATTGTTCCTAGAACCTGATAGTATTACTTCATGGATTGAGCCTCACAAACTCTGCCTCATTTCCACTTCCCATGTAAATCTGATTTTTGCCTTTGCATTTGCTTCCTAAGACTTTAGGTTAAACAGACAGGTCTTGATCTTGGGTTCCTACTTTTCCCTGATCAATCAATAACCTGTAACTTTTTCCTTTCCTTTAAAAATTCTAGTCTTCTGTGGCTGGCATGCTCCACCCTAAACTGCTCACCCAATTCTGGACATTTCCTTGTACCTTGATTACTAGTCTCTGAACCCTATCCCAAGTCAAACACATAACCTTGCTCAGTTTCCATCTTTCTTGCCTTGTGTATTAAATTCTTAGGTCAGCTGTAAAAAATTGCTACAAACTGGGTAGCTTAAAACAAATGAAATGTATTCCCTCACAATTTTGGACATAAGAATTCTGAGTTGAGGTGTCTGTTGGGCCACTCTCTCTCTGAAGTCTCTAGGGAGGAACTGTTCCTTGCCTCTTCCTGGGTTCTGGTGTTATCAACAATCCTTGACATTTCTTGGCTTGTAGTTATATTGCTGCAATTTCTTCTTATCTTTTACATGACTATCACCCCTTTGTGTATCCCTGTGTCTCTGTGTTCAAATCTCCCTTCCTTTCCTCTTATAAAGAAACCGGACATTGACCAAACAAATCCATATGACCTCATCATAGTTTGATTACATCTGCAAAGACCCTGTTTCCAAATAAGGTCACATTTTGAGGTTCCAGGTGAACCTCAATTTTCGAGGGGACACTGTTCAACCCAGTACAGCCCCCAAATCAAACCTTCTGCTGAGAAATATCAGATAAGGCATTCTATTTATTACTCAAACTATGACTACAGTTTGGAATATGTCTAGAAGGTACCAGCCACAAAATAGGAGATCTGATTCCAAACCTATATGTTCACCTTTAAAAATCACAAATCTGTAGCTTATACTTTCATTTAGGATAAGATTAAGCTCTTATAACTCATCATCTTTTCAATAAGATAATTTTCTATAACTTATTCCTTTTATAAATATTTTTGGTTCATATGATTCAGGACATATGAAACAGTTTAGAGGCTGTTGAATTAATTATGAATCACTCTCACTAGTGATCATTATGGAGATAATATATGGCTAATATTTTTGCTAAAATGATAAATATTTTGTGTTTGAAGAAGAGTCCAATGAAAAGATGTCTGCATAGTATCACATAATCAATTGAAAAAATGTTTAGTAGAACAACTCCCCATCTTCAATAGGAAATTTTCACTTAAATAAAAATTTTCATTTAGATTAAATGCTTTGATGCCATGCAAACGTAGATTAAAGACACTAAGTAAGCAATAACTTTAAATAGGCAATTATGTCCACTAGTTACTACAGACATAAACAGCCAAACTTTTCCATAACCTTCCTTGAGTGTTTTGAGTGGAGTGGTGATTTCTTTAAAATGTTGACAATTTAATATTTCTGTTTTCTATATAATACTATATATTTCATCTGTATATATTTTATATTTCATAACATACAATGTATTTGAGACTAATTTTAATATTCTCTACTTTGATTGCTTCTTGATAGCTGGATTACCTAGCCAGCATTTGATGTTTGTCATTGTCCTGTATTTCAGGGACTTCATGAGAAGACTGGTGTGTTTACAGCTGTTAAAGTGATGAACGCTCGTAAGGTAATATTATAATTTACCTGTATTATCTTCCCTTAGTGGACTGTGTTCTTGGGATAAGCAACTCAGAGAATATTGTATTTGTTTTTAAATCATGATTTTATATAATAATTATTACATTCATCTGGATTTATTATAGTTATTTAATATTACTTTTATTCATTAGTGTATTACATCTATTGCTTTATTATATATCCACATAAAACAATGCTTCTTTCATAGCAGAAGTTCCACATATTTTGGTATTCTATAACAATGAGGAATACATCTGTACTCCTCTCTGTTTCTAGTTGATTATTTGTTTCCAGGAATAGCAAAGAAAAGATTGCTTCTAATACTGGGTTAATCCTGCTGTGTTCCATCATGTTATTTTCCCTCTCCAATGATTTCCTCTGATAATAGAGGCCATTAGATTCTCAATGACAGGTAGAAGGAAGAGACTTATCAGAGATGCACATTTTTCATGTATTTTCTGACAGATGAGCAAAAGAAACAGTTTAATTGGCACTGTTCCTGGTAACATTCATAAAGTTATGTCACGGTTCATAACATATTGGCATAGAATTTGCTAGCACTGATTTCTGTTCTTTTTCTTTAACCTGAGTGCCACACTTTCTTAGGGTAATATTATCATAAACATAGCAAAGGTCAAAAAAAATTTTACTTTACTATACCCTAAAGGGAAGTTTATGTTTGAAAAGCTATATACATTCACTGAACTGTTGTCAAGGCCGTAAACTGTGCTTTTTCCAATTTGTGCAGGAAAAGTGAGTTTCAGCAACTCACTGTGTGCTTCCATGGCACATGTATACCTATGTGCTTCCACTGTGTGCTTCCATGGCACATGTATACCTATGTAACACATCTGCATGTTCTGCACATGTATCCCAGAACTTAAAGTATAATAATAATAAAAAAAAAAATGATAGCTGAATTTTCAAAAAAAAAAAAAAAAAGTTGTGTGCTTTTTTTTTTGCCAGTAAATGTCAAATGTTGCAAACCAATGTGAATTTCGAGGGATTTTGAGGTTTTGTAGATTTATTTTGCCCTACAATCCATGGCTTCCAAATAATCAAACTTCTACTTTTTGAGTGAGACTCTCTAAAACACTTATTTTCTTGTTTTAACTTAAGATACCTTGACATACATTTAACCTACATTTCAGATACTCTGACTTTTAAAATATTTAAAAATCGTGTTCAACCCATGGATGTTTAGTGTCAATTAACTGGTTTTGTAAGGAGGAAAAAGCGCTTTACTAATACCAGATTATAATTTTTCCCATTATTACAGCAGTTAAATCTACTACCATGAATTTGTTGCCAAATTTCTGCTTGTCATAAAAATTTGGCTTTTTAAATTAAAACTATTGGTGAAAACTGAGAGAGGAATAATGTTATCTTACTCTTCCATTGAGTGCCAACGGAACTTAAAGTACTTAAGCATAAATCATTTTTAGAGTGTACCAGTACATCTAATAACATTTTATTCTTGGTTACAGACCCCTTTACCTGAAATAGGAAGGCGAGTGAGAGTGAATAAATATCAAAAATCTGTTGGGTGGAGATACAGCGTGAGTACTAAAAGTTCTCGTTAATACCCAAGTAGTCTTTCCTTTCATTTTCAGCTTTTAACTTATCCCTTTGCATTGTGTCATTATCTCTAGAAGACCGCTACTAAAAGTGTTCTTGCTTGAAAATGATAACATATTTTTATCTTTTAATATATTCATGTAGATTAAATCATCATATATAAGCACTAGCATATATCAGAGAGTAGGAGATAGGAGAAAAGGTCCCTTGAATAGGAATGCATTGACTGTCAGTGAGGAATTACGTAAATTTACAGAGCATAGAGCCCTCTGGATGAATAGCAACAAAAAAGGAGGTGATGGGATCTACAGCAAATTTTGCCTAAAATTGGCCTTGGAAAGGTCCTTTTCACATGTTATCATGACATTCTGGACTGAATTGCTTTTCCTCCATTATGATTCTAACAAACATTACCATTGTGTTTGAACCAAATGAGGAATGCCCCCCGCCCCGCTTTTTTGTAAGAGCAATAGCAGGCAGAAAACAAAATGACCACTCAGCCTCAAAGTCTTCAGACATTTGGTACCATACTTGAACACATGAAAGAATATGAGCATGTTTTCTACGTACAGCTTTTTGACTTCCCTTCAGAGCAGTTTCTCTGATACCAACAATTCTCTGGCTCCAGAATAAAACCAACCAAAGATAATTTCTCTTTTTCGGTAGATATCGGTGCTCTATAAAATATTGTATGGGCCCAAAAGTTGAATTTTTGCTCTTGTCAATATAATGAATTGATATATTTTTTCCTACTTTTCTCTCCTGCAGTCAACTATACATGGGACTCAAATATTTCTAGCATGTTGTGACTTAGTAAATATGTTCTCAGTCACATTAAAAATAACCCTTTTCATTAACAGAATCACATTCAGAAACTTTCTAGTTATATTAGAAAGGTGTTGCTAAACAACCTCATGACTCATCTATTAAGTACTAGGCTCCTGTTGTGTCTGTAACTCATGTTTGGAGACTAAGCATATCCAAAGGACCAGATAAAACAGATAGTATCATGCTTTTGTAGCTTAGGAAGCCGCTAAAGGTAAGGTATGGGAAATATGATTATTTTATTAATTTTGGTTTCATCAAACATTTGTGCTAATAAAACTTTTTTAAAGACTTGTCCCAAACCCTCTCTGGCACACTTTCCTTAGAGAAAAGGATTTTGATTCTAGAATTGGATGAAATTACAAAGGAAGTTCTGGCATCCTTGAACTGCCTCTTCTTGACAAAACACAGGGTATTCAGGCCAGTCTGTGATCAACTGGCCCTAAGCCAGGAAATGCTGTAGCATCATATTACTGGAAGATGTGTGAGAGGTTTAAATTACCCACTTGGCCTGATGGATATAATGTACTTATGTGTTTCTCACAAGCTCAGCTTCCTGTTAATTCAGAGTGGCAAACACACTAATGCTTTCCAAACATATCTGATCTTCATTTATTTGTTTTGGGGGAGTTTACATTTATGTGGGAAACCCACTCTTAAAAGGTTTTTCTAGTCGGGGACTTTGAATTATCTGATTATGTATTTTAGTAAGAAAAAATAACTGCTAGCTAATCATCCAGTTAGCATCTCTAAATCATCTTGAATCCTTTGGGATAAAAAGTATGTGACTTGCACACACATCTCTTAGATGCCAGGGGTTTATGGAAATAGCAATAATATGTAAGTCCAGAAACATGAGTTCGAATCCCAAGTCTACCACTAAACAGCCAAAAACTACTTGGGAAAGTGGTTTACCTCTCTATGCCTCAGGTTCCTCATAGAAAAAGAGATCACAAATGCAACTACATAGCTGCCCAGAGCCCAGCGCATCTCTTGTTCTTTCCGGGACACATAAGCTTTCTAACTCAGAAAGAAAAGGAATCTCCTTAACATCAAGCTACCAAACTGGTGAAAGGATTCAGTCTTGCCCCTGCTTCTCTTTCACTTGTTCTTTGTATTCTTAACCTACTACTATCCTCTCATTCCTATTTATTGGACTACTTATGAGTTCATATTCCTCTCAGCAGAACCTTGGCAACTTAATTGAAACTGAGAGTGCATATGCACAGATAGAATAGCTAGTCCCTGTAGTTTGCTAGTCTTATGCGGTGTCAGGTATTGTTACCATTTCAAAGGAGGGCCACATCACAGGGGAAGTAGAAAGTTTAAGGATCTTACATGACAAGAATGAAAGCCACAGGATTTTTACCTTTTTAGAAAACAGGTTAAGATAATTTGAAGGGAAATTATTTACTGAACTTTGCTGGAAGGCTGGGCTGAGACTCTAGCCTGAGCTTTCATGCAATTCTCATACCACAAGTTGTCATGACTTTATTACACAAATAAACAGAAAGAGGGAACCTGTCACTGAGATTTTCAGCTGCACATATTAGGACCTACCCCTTTCCCCCATAAGACAAATAGTTGTCTAGAGATGTATTTTCCAGTAGTTGAATGTTTATAAGTAAATCCAGTGGGAAATCCTTGGGAAATACTAAAGATTGTTCTGCAACTGGCAGCCATTTTCTCTGACATTGCAAGCTTTTTTTTTTTTTTTTTTTTTTTTTACAAGATATAAATTTAGGAAAGATAATTTATAAGTAGAAGTTAAATCAACTTAGAGACACTACAGAGCCTAGTGCACTGCTTTATGTTTATGTCATAAGTATTTTTAAAGCCTAGCCACATTATACTTAAATATAGAAAATAGTTGCCTATTTTTCCTGCTGGGTCTTAGAGAATTAGCTAAGAGGGGAGGTAATAACTGAGTAGATATGTTTAGCTACCAATTCATTTCAGCTGAGAGACTTATTTCTCTGTATTTCAAAGTCATTAAGTCAGGATAGTTTGAGGGAAATGCTGGCGAGAACTAAAGATAATTGGTGGTTAATTCCTTAATTATTTTCCATGTCAATTGTCCCTTTCCTAGGTCATTGCTCAAAAGAGTTAAAGGTATCTTTTTTTCACTGGATTTCAGAACAGGAAATCTTTAATTCAAAAGTTTTTTGTTTTTTGTTTGTTTGTGTTGTTTTGAGACAAAGTCTCACTCTGTTGCCCAGGCTAGTGTGCAGGGGCACAATCTTGGCCTCTTGGGTTCACATGGTTCTCCTGCCTCAGCCTCCTGAGTGGCTGGGATTATAGGCATCTACCATCATGCTTGGCCGATTTTTGTATTTTTAGTAGAGATGGAGTTTCACCACGTTGGCCAGGCTGGTCTCAAACTCCTGACCTCAAGGCATCCACCTGCCTCAGCCTCCCAAAGTGCTGGAATTACAGGTGTGAGCCACCACACCAGGTCAAAAGTCTTCTTTTCTTTACACTCTACAAATATATTTCACTTTTGACAATAAGAATATTTCTTAATAATTTTTATAAATTGAACTGTTATAGATGAAATAGGAGAGCTTTTTAATTTACAATCAAATAAAATTTAGAGCTACTATGAATTCAAAGGAGGCCAGTGAGGAATCCATTTTTCAAGTGCAGAATCACTTTCTGAGTCATCTCACCTCACCTTCAACTTTTTATGCACTATTTTATATTCAACATTGGTTGCATCATTCACGTATGTGAATCTTATTTTCCTGATGTGTAATTTCCTTTAAGTTAGGATCATAACACCTAAATGCACAAACCAATTATATTTTCATTGAAATTTTTAACAATTTAAGTTGCCTTTTTGTAAGTTAACATTTTAAGTTATTTTTCTCAAGTGTATTGCATCTGTATACACAAAAGTGTAATTATTTTCAAATTATTAAGAAACAAAGAGCTTTTTCTAGATTGGCTGAGAAATAAGAGTTACAGAAGGAATATCAAAACCACTTGGTTATCATGGTACAAGCAGACATCACTGAAACTTAGAGAGAATTGCTTTCCATTTCACTCCACTATAATTAATATGCTGAGAATGAAGGAGGCTGATGTTTGTAGATTAGGGTAAACAGTGGAGGGAAGTATATAGTTCTGACAGAGCTCAGAGTAATTCAAAGAAGTCGAGTAACAATGATATTTTGTGATAATATATTGCATTTATAGAATTTTTTTCTAAAGATTTCAAAGAACTTTATTTATATTATCCCATTTGGTCCCACCAACATTCCATGAAGATAGGTAATGGCTGCTATCTTCCATCATTCTTTTAAAATAAATTGAACTTTAGGAAGATTAAGTGAATTTCCTACTCTGGGCTATCAGTGCTAAACTTCAGTGTCCTAATGCCCAGGGTAGGTGTTCTTTTCTGACTGACATCACACTGTCTTCTGCTAGAGCTGTCTTGAAGCTATGTATTGTACGTCAGTGATCTCATCTAACCAGATGGCTCCAATTATCACTATATAGACGATTCTCAAAAACAATACTTCTAGACCTGACTTGTCCCCTGAGTGCCAGACCCATATATCCTTTCTGTGCAATCTTGTGCAGCCATAACAAGGACATGCATTTGTTTATTGATTTGGAAAGATGTGCTTTATATACTGATTAAAACATGAAAGTTGCAGAATATTAAAAATAATAAGAGCGTATTTGGATTTTTTAAATGCCACACACATATATATGTGTGCGTGTATGTGTGTGTATGTGTTGATCATATCATTATGCATTTATCTCTATCTTTCATAGCTCTAGCTACTGTATTAGCATATACAAATGTCTGAAAGAATATACACTAAACTGTCAATATTGCTTGGGGAAAATGTTCAGTGAGAGTAGACCCCTTACATATTTTATTAGTATATTTATCTATATTTGGTATACATGTACCATTGTTGTGATTAATAAAAATAAATTATCTTAAACATAGCTTTTAAACATAAAAATAAATAAATAAAGTGTGAAAAAATAATAAAATTTTTTAAAAGGTCAGCACAGAACAAACTAATACCTTTAAAATGTAAAGGATTACCAAATAATCAAGATAGTATGGTACTGTCCATCCACATGCAAAATAATGAGGTTGGACTTTTACTTTATATAAAAATTAACTCAAAATGGATCAGAAACCTAAGTATAAGAGCTAAAACTATAAAATGCTTAGAAGAAAACAATAATAAAGCTTTGTGACCTGTGTTTTGACAGTGGTTGCTTATATATGACACCAAAAGTACAAGCAAAACAACAACAAATTCATAAATCGTGCTTCATTATAATAAAAACTTTTGTACTTCAAAGGTCACTATCAAGACAGTGAGAAAACAATCCACAGTATGAGAGAAAATATTCACAAGTTGTTTATCTGATAAGGCACTTGTATCTAGAATATATGAAGAGCTCTTACAATTCACTAATAAAATGACAACCCAGTTTTTAAAAGGACAAAGAATTTTGTGTTAGACATTTCTCGAAGAACATATACAATGGGCAATAGGTGCAGGAAAATATGCTCAACATCATTAGTCATCAGTGAATTGCAAATTAAAACCACAATGAGACACCACTTCATATCCACTAGAATGGTTATAATAATAAAACAGAAAATAACAAGTGTTGGTGATAGTATAAAGTGGAACCCCTCCATACATTGCTCTTGGTAATGCAAAATGGTAAAGCCAATGTGGGAGACAATCTGTCATTTCATCAAAACATTAAACATAGAGTTACTTGACATGACTGTTCATAGAAGAATTATTCATAATAGCTAAATGGTAGAAATAGCCCAAACATCCCTCAATTGATGAATGGTAAACCAAAAGCAATGAAATATTGTTACATGCCACAATATGGATGAATTTTGAAAAGAGCTAGTCACAAAAGACCATGTTATATTACTTCATTTATATAAAATGTCCAGAATTGATAAATCTATTTAGACATAAAGTAAATTAGTGATTGCTTAGAGTTTGTGTGTGTGTGTGTGTGTGTGTGTGTGTGTGTGTGTGTGGCTGAACTGGGGGATGATAACTGAAGGATATGGGATTTCCTTTTGGAGTGATAAAAATGTTCTAAAATTGATTGTGGTGATGATTGCACAACTCTATAAATATGCTAAAAATGATTGCATTTTGCACTTCAAATGGGTGAATTTTATAGTATGTGAATTATATCTCAATAAAACTGTTGCAAAAGAAACAAAAATATAACGACTCCATTCAGTGAAAATTTTATACAGTAGCTGGTGCTGCTGGTCCTGGGACCACATCTTGAGAACCACTGAACTAAAAGATCTTCAGTTTACCCTTTTTATTCCCCCAGATTCCAAGTTAACCAGAAATCTTCATTTACTGACCATTTTAGTTGAGATTTTATTATAAATTGCTGTTGGATATAATTGGTTGCCGTAGGATTGTCCCTCATTGATCTACTGTACTTTGGGGACCCACAGTCATTGATTGCACAGCTTAGGAGCTTTGTTGTCTATTCTTATTCCATAGGATGAAGAAGAGGATCTCAGGACTGAACTCAACCTTCTGAGGAAGTACTCTTTCCACAAAAACATTGTGTCCTTCTATGGTGCATTTTTTAAGCTGAGTCCCCCTGGTCAGAGGCACCAACTTTGGGTATGTTTTTAATTACGCTGTTCTTATTCTATAAGAATAAGTTTTACCCAAGGATGTATGTTTTCATGAGTTGTCACTTTTGTGCATCTACAGGAAAACTTAGCACACAACTGTTAAAGTAGTATGGTGTATTAATCTGTTCTCACAATGCTATTAGATTGGTGCAAAAGTAATCGTGGTTTCTGCCATTAGACATACCCAAGACTGGGTAATTTATAAAGGAAAGAGATTTCATTGACTCATCCACATGGCTGAGGAGACCTCACAATCATGGCAGAAGGCAAAGGAGGAGCAGTCACATCTTGCATGGTGGCAGGCAAGAGACCTTATTCAGGGAAATTCCCCATTATAAAGCCATCAGATCTCATGAACTTATTCACTGTCATAAGAACAGCATGCCCCCATGATTCAGTTACCTCCCACGACATATGGGAATTATGGGAGCTACAATTCAAGGTATTTGGGTGTGGACACAGAGCCGAACCATATCATTTCATCACTGGCCTCCCAAATCTCATCTCCTCAGTTTTCGGAACCAATCATGCCTTCCCAACAGTTCCCCAAAGTCTTAATTCATTTCAGCATTAACTCAAAAGTCTACAGTCCAAATTTTCATCTGAGACAAGGCAAGTCCCTTCCATCTACAAGCGTGTAAAATCAAAATCAAGTTAGTTACCGTAGATACAATGGGGGTATAGGCATTGGGTAAATATGCCTGCTCCAAATGGGAGAAATTGGCCAAAACGCAGGGGCTACAAACCCAATGCACATCCGAAATCCAGCAGAGCAGTCAAATCTTAAAGCTCCAAAATGATCTCCTTTGACTCCATATCTCACATCCAGGTCACATAGATGCAAGAGGTGGATTCCTATGGTCTTGGGCAGCTCCGCCTCTGTGGTTTTGCAGGGTACATCCTCCCTCCTGGCTGCTTTCACAGGTTGACATTGAGTATCTGTGGCTTTTCCAGGCACATGGTGCAAGCTGTTGGTGGATCTACCTTTCAGGGTTCTGGAGGACAGTGGCCCTCTTCTGACAGCTCCACCAGGCAGTGCCCCAGTGGTGACTCTGTGTGGGGGCTTCAACCCCACATTTCCCTTCTGCACTGCCCTAGCAGAGGTTCTTCACGAGGACCCGGCCACTGCAGCAAACTTCTGCCTGGACATTCAAGAGTTTCCATACATCTTCTGAAATCTAGGCAGAGGCTCCCAAACCTCAAGTCTTGATTTCTGTGCATCCGCAGGCTCAACACCATGTGGAAACTGCCAAGGCTTTGGGCTTGCACTCTCTGAAACAACAGCCCGAGCTGTACATTGGCCCCTTTTAGCCATAGCTGGAGTGGCTGGGACACAGGACACCAAGTCCCTAGGCTGCACACAGCAAGAGGACCCTGGGCCTGGCCCATAAAACCATTTATTTTTCCTCCTAGGCCTCTGGGCCTGTGATGGCAGGGGCTGCTGTGAAGATCTCTGACGTGCTCTAGAGACATTTCCCCATTGTCTTGGTGATTAACGTTTCGTTCCTTGTTACTTTTGCAAATTTCTGCATTCGGCTTGAATTTCTCCTCAGAAAATGGGTTTTTCTTTTCTATTGCATAATCAGGCTGCAAATTTTCCAAATTTTTATGCTCTACTTCCTCTTGAACCCTTTGCCACTTAGAGATTTCTTCCAAAAGATACCCTAAATTATCTCCCTCAAGTTCACAATTCCACATATCTCTAGGGAAGGGGCAAAATGCTGCCAATCTCTTTGCTTAAACATAACAAAGGTCACCTTTGCTCCAATTCCCAACAAATTTCTCATCTCCATCTGAGACCATCTCAGCCTGGGCCATATTGTCCATATCATTATCAACACTTTGATCAAAGTCATTCAACAAGTTTCTAGGAAGTTCCAAACTTTCCCACATCTTCCTGTCGTCTTCTGAGTCCTCCAAACTATTTCAACCTTTGCCTGTTACCCAGTTCCAAAGTTGCGTCCACATTTTCAGGTATCTTTACAGCAGTGCCCCGCTCTACTGACGCCAATTTACTGTATTAGTCTGTTCTCACGCTGCTCATAAAGAGCCTGGGGAATTTATAAAGGAAATTTATAAAGAGCCTGGGTAATTTATAAAGGAAAGAGGTTTAATTGACACAGTTCCACATGATTAGGGAGGGCTCACAATCATGGTGGAAAGCAAAGGAGGAGCAAAGTCATGTCTTGCACGGTGGCAGGCAAGACAGCCTGTGCAAGGGCATTCCCCTTTATAAAACCATTAATCTCAGATCTCGTGAGACTTATTCACTATCACCAGAGCAGCATGGGAAAAACCTGCCCCCATGATTCAATTACCTCCCACCAGGTCCCTCCCATGACATGTGGGAATTATGGGAGCTACAATTCAAGATGAGATTCGGGTGAGAAAGAGCCAAACCATATCATGTGGCAAAAGATACTCTGATTCCTGGAGATGGGAGCAATAAAATATGGGAAAATAACTTAAGTGCCTGACAAGGGGATTACTGGTGGAATGGGGGAGGACTCAAATGAATACCGGAAATATTAAACATAAACATTTTCAAATATTTTATGTGATTACTATGGTTGCTATTACAGAAATTACCCAATGAACTAATAAATAATGACTGGATAAGGATAAATTCTAATTAGCACTTGACGTGAGCATATGGGTGCATTTTAAGTTTTTGCAAAGTATATGCACTTACGGATAAACATAACTCTTAAGAAACTCTTTTCCAAATGGTAAGTTGACCTATCCTTTTCTTAGTCATTATGCCTGGAGTAACACAAATTCTAGATCAGTAAGATATAAATTGTAGAGGCTAAATGTAACCTATGCTACCTAAGTTGCCAGAATTTTTGCTGCCCTCCACTATGGTAAAAATAGTTAAATCACAAGAAAATCAGTTTTGGTCAAGGATGTCTTTATTAAAAATGGAATATATAGAATATAAGGTAGGGTTAGTATATACTTGAATCTCTATACTTGCTACATTTCCATTCCATGTCCAAGTTAGTAGTATTTTTTCAAAATAATGACTAAAACTTTTCAGTATCTTCAAGTGACAATAAAATATTCTATTACATTCTAAATAATGGACTTCAGAGAATGGGACAGTGGACGTTATAGAAAGGTTTTCAACAAGGGGTGGAATTGAAACAGTGGTTCTCTAAATTTGGCAGGCATCAGAATCTCCCAGAGAGCCTGATAAAACACAGATTGCTGGGCATCACTCACAGAATTTCTGGTTCAGTAGATTTGGGGGTGTAGGTCCAATAAATTGTCTTTCCTAATAAGTTCGTATGTGATGCTGTTGCTACTGCTGGACTGATCACCACACTTTGAGAACCACCAAATTTATAGACCTTCACCTTAACCCTGTTTTCTCTCAAATGTCCAGTTAAGATGCATCCTCTATTCTCTGATAATTCCAGTCGAGATTTTAGTAAATATGGCTGTATAGTTTAGTTACTGAGGAATTTTTTTGGCATACACTATTTGTCTTTTTTATATATTTTCACTTACAAGTTTTTTTCCTCTTGATAGTATAGCAGAATGTGAGAAATTTTGCAGTCTCCTTATTGGATATGTATTAGTACTCAATTCATTCAGGCATTCAACATATATCAATTGAAAACTATCTGTCAGATATTGTGCTAGATGCTGAGAATAAAACGGTAAGCTGAATAGACATGCTCCTGACCCATTGGTGCTTACAATGTATTTGCAAAGACCAGCGTCAATCAAATAATCTCACGTATAAATGTATAATTGGTCAGAAGAGAAATATCATGGCTGTCTGTGGGTGAATAGCAAACTTTAATTAAGCTGGGAAATGAGAAAATCTTCCTTGAGGAATAAAAGCTTGAACTGAGATCTGAAGGATGAATAAACATTTAATGTATAAATTATTCGTGAAGATAAGAATTTTCATGGGACACTTCACAAATTTTTGCCTATATGAATCAGAAAAACAAATAGGAAGTAAGTAAGTAGCTTAATAATGACCATTAATGAAGAAGTGTATGTACCAGGCCCCATGCTTACAAAGTTAGGAGAATTACTGAGAATGTCTTACATTCCTTGTATAGTTGAACTCTTCTGACTCACATAAGCAAGATCTTCCAGGGTTTATGTTAGTTGAATGGCTTTAATTCTGGTTTGTCATGTTTCCAAATGAGGAGTTACCACAGTGTACATGTTGTGCCCATTCAATATAGTCAATGCTTAATTCTCCACATGAAAATCAACTTTTTGTGGCTTATCTGTTTTCATTTTGTTTGGCTGCCTCTTCTTTTTGGTGAAAGTGTACTTAGGTGAAAGACATGCAATAATATCAATGGTGAATAACTGTAAATTAGAGGAGTAGTTTTCTGAAAAGAAGATCTTAATATTCCACAGGAAGTAAGGTAGACTTTTTGGATAGTCATGATTTTGAGTTTATCCTTTTGCTTCCATTCATCTATGGTGATAATTAATTTGCATGAAGTTTAAAAAAAGACATATTTTGCTCTTTTGATAAACTGTTTTTGACGTGGGCAGTAATACGTAAACCTGTACTCAAAGAAAATATTGCTAGGATAATTATAATAGTTACATGCTCTTGTACATCGCTCTTTCCTCTAGTTAACTCATATTACCTGGAAGAAAATTTACTAGTTGGGCCCTCAATTTATTTGTGTCAAAAATAAACTTTCTGAGAAACTGAGTTTATTAATACAATAAAATCTGAATGAAATATTATCAAAGATACCAGTTTTAAAATAGGTTTTCCTTAGTAGTAATCCCATTTGGATGAAATTATCCCACAGGAATGCAATCAACAAATTCTCCCTTGGAGTTGTAGCTTGCCAGTATCTTGGGGAAAATAGTTTGGAATTTGAAAATAAAAACAAAACAACAAAAACCAAACCTAGCCTTAATGTTGAAATGTAAACTCTTTTGAGACCCTCCATATTTTGCTTCATCACCCCCAATTAAACTGTTTCCTTGACCATCCTTTCCTTCCCATTCCACTCATCACTTAGGTTTGTTCCTTGCATAAACTTCTTTCTAAAAGCATGTGTTTATTTAGTTTTCCATAAACTGAATGTTCTTCCTTTTGAGCATATCCAAACACCACCTATCCTTCAAGACATAGCTCAAACCCCAACTCCCAGTTAAATATCTCTGGTGAAATACCTGGCTTCTCTCCCTCCACAAATCTTTGGTTTTAATCCAACTCTCTCTAATTTCGCTAGCCTTTGGAGTCTTCCACCAGACAATTGAAGCAGTACTTGCCGTGCCTTAATCTCTAAACATTACATATAGATACAAACCATATGGACTAAAACTCTCCAGATAGTTTCAGAAAATTGAACACTAATTTTTTATACTTTGCTGGCTTTCCTGCAGATGGTGATGGAGTTATGTGCAGCAGGTTCGGTCACTGATGTAGTGAGAATGACCAGAAATCAGAGTTTAAAAGAAGATTGGATTGCTTATATCTGCCGAGAAATCCTTCAGGTGAGTCTTCATATAGTTATTCTCTTCTGATCTTTTAAGAACCTGGGAGTAATATATACAATGCACCTTATACCTGCTCACATCAGATAGTTTAGGTATTCTAAACATAACCTGTGCATCAGGATATCTGAAAAGGCCCAAAAGCTTTTGAGAAAGCCGATTTGCAGCTGACGCCTTTAAATAAGCTAGGTAACGAGCTTCTTTGAAATCATGGCCTTTAATACTACTGTCAGATTAAGATTACTGTGTTCAGTAGATCATGGAAATGACCACTTGCATTATTTATTATGTTGTTATTATTTTACAGTTCTTTAAACAAAAACATAGCACAAGCATCATAGATTAAGATGAAGGTGAGTCAGAAGAAGTCAGTATTTTATGGAATGGCCTCAAATCATCTGTAGCCTTTTGGCAGACAAACATTTTCTTTGATTACTGCCCCCATTTTAAATTTATTTATTTTCCACACCCAATTGGATGAGAGCAACAATCTTCTTGATCTACCAAATCCCATCTTTTGTGGCTTAAGTTCTTAGGGTCATCCAAGAAGGATATTAACAGAATTGAACAGTACTACTCATACAGTGTTAGAATGTCCTACCTGTCATTTTGGTTGGATTCACTTGTGATGACAGTGTAAATGGTTGAGAGTTCAAACTCTGGACTGAGTTTACATTTAGTTTACTATGGATAAATTTTATCACTTGGAATCAGTTACTTAATTTTTCCAAGGTTCATTTTCCTCATCTATATTATAAGGGTGATATTAACACCTTTCTCAAAGGGTTTCTGAGAGGAATTAGTAATTTAGTCCATGTAAAGCACTTAGTATAATCCTTGGCAAAGAATAAGGGCTCAATAAATGTTAGCAGTTTTATTGTTACTTTATTATGAATCTCCAGTTAGTGTCTGAGGCAATCTCACTACAGCTTAACATTGCATACCACGTGATGGGTTAGCCAGGTCACGGGTAAATTTTAGTGGTGAATGGGCTAGAGCCAAAGTGTGAAGCCAACACAGATTACAAATGCTGTAAAATGAATTTCCACATTCCCCTAAATTCTCAGTCTACAAGGCTGACTAGAAAATATTTTGGACTAAACAAATAGTTGGATAAGAAATAGAGCAAAACAATGGCTGAGCTATGATATTCAAGATGTCCAGGTCTTTACTCTTATGGTTAGTTGGAAATACGGAGGCTAGAAAGGAAGGTGAAGTGGCCCAATGTATACAAACATTACTTTGGGTACTCTTTTTTTCTCATGGGTGTCCTGATTTATTTTCCTTTCCTTATAACCAAAAGTCATATTTCTGGGAACGGGTTGTAGTGATTCCAGCCTAAAGAAAGAATTGTGTCTGAAACATCAAAATTAAGCTGTTTCTCTTATCAAAAGTTTTTCCAAAAATACTAAGAACTGTACCAGAAAGAAAGAAAGAAAGAAATATATACTGATGTGGCTTTTTAAAAAATATATACAGGGCTTAGCTCACCTTCACGCACACCGAGTAATTCACCGGGACATCAAAGGTCAGAATGTGCTGCTGACTCATAATGCTGAAGTAAAACTGGGTAAGTTTATTCTTATAGTATTTTAAGTCCAAAGCATCTTAATGGAGAAAGCTCCTTTAAGATAACTATGTTTTCTATCATGTCCCTGTCAATATCCTCTACTTATTTGAGCTGGATTTTCCCTGCCTGCAAAACCAGTCAAAATTTGAAAATTTGTTTGGGAGAGGAGGCGGGGCAAAAGAAAGAAGATGCACCTACCTGCTTCTTTGAAATCATGTGGATAAAACAACTTTTGAATTGTAATGGGGATTTACTTTTTGGTCATCGCTTTACCCTCTATTAGAAAGAGCTATTATATTTATTTCAACAATTGAATTGAGTATTTACCATATACAAATTTCGATGCCATGGGCAAGGATTTAAAAAAAAATTGTTTTACATGACAGACTCGTATTTTCTCAAGAATATCAAAGAACTTTTAAATTATGTAAGGATGAATTGCTTATTTGGATTTTTTCAGATATGTAAAGAAATGATATTGATCAGAATTGATGCTCCAATAATATGCAAGTCAAGTTCAGAATTATAAATCAAAAGACTGGAAGTACCTAGCTTTCTATGCCAGAGTTCAGAGTTATATAATTTATTTGAAAATAACCACACATATTTTCTCATTTTCTTGTCCTTAAGCACATAAGGAACAATATATTGTACCCTTTAATGTGTAAAATAAATATCAGTAGTTACTAGAATAATGCCATAAAAATTATGTCAGTACATTGTAGTGGCAGATAACCCCATTGATATAGAAAATAAGTCACTTGCATTATTTTTCAACAGTTTGTAAACATGTGTCTGAACATGACCTTAAGATGTTTCCCATTTTCTTGCTAAACAGATAGAACAATAGTAGAGATTTTGTTCATTCATTAGGAACATTGGAAGAAGCATGAGGTAGTAATTGTTTACTCTTGGAATAAGTGAAAATAGTTTCAAGATAGTGTATTATTTATTTTGAGTCTGTCTAAAAGCTATAAAGTTAGAAACACAATTTTAAAATCACAAGGAGAGGCCAGGTGCAGTAAATAAAAATGTAAAAAATACATGAAAGGCATACATATTTCACATTTAAATACTCAGAATAGATAGCTCATCACAAGGCTAAACACTGTGTTCACATATAGAGCAACACTCTCATATACTTGTGTCAAGTTGCTGGCCAACGCAAACATTTACAACACAAAAGAGAAATTGTATGTAAATGAAAAGCCACTGAAATATCTGTCACAATGTCCATGCACTAAAGTTCATGTACTTTCCTCTGGAGGAGAGACCTTCTACTGCTGGATTAGAGTTTAATCAGATTTACTTTACATGTAGTCTGTGTACAATTTATTCTAGATTTCTCAGATTATCACTATTTTTAAGTAACACATTATAAAATTTAATCACACATCTTTTACACTTAATTCTTGTACAATTTGTTTTAAATTTTTAAGATTATAGTTGTTTTTAAACAACGTAGTATAAGAAGAAAGTTGCAGAAAGCAAACCTAATGACAGCCAAAGGAAGTGATAGAAGGAAAAGAGATGGAAAAATGATTCTATTGCAGTTGCAATTGCTCAATAATCTTCATATTCCAGCCTGTAAGGTCATGAAAGAAAACTTTAAATTATGCCGTTGTTGAGGTTTCGTCTCGTCTTGGTTTTCATTTCTCTTTCTCTTGCTCTTTTTTCTTTTCTTCTATTAATCAGTCTTCTAGTCTTTTCTCCTTTCATTTTCTCCTCTGGATATATGCCTTATACCAACTTATGGCCTTCCTAGGTAATTCTTGGCCCCTAATGCCAGTTCACAGGGATAGTGAGAATGCTGGGCTATTATTAAACCTGTTTCTTTAAAAAATCTAGATAAAAACATGGTACAACACCCAATGGTGATCTTCACAAATATTGTGGACATTTTTTTGTTGTTGTCGTTCTTGTTAGATCCTTTAAAACTGCCTTAAATGCTTAGGTTTTTCTTTTTCCTTTTTCTTCTCTTCCCCTAAATTCCTGAAGCTTCTTTTCAGTCAGTTTTGTTCGCCATCCTCTGGATTCCTGGAAACCATTCTAAATTAGAAAATCTACTTCATTTTTTATCCGTGTTTTATTTTTTCTGGAATAAATAACCCCAGCCTACTTTAGCCTTTTTTTCTGTTTCTGAGGATACCATACCAAATATTTTCTTATAATGTATCCCACAGATGAAGACTGAACTTTTATAATCTAAGCTGAGATATAGATACCACAGTAAATACCTGCATCTGATTCAAAAGATCTATGTAGGAATTTAAACTAAATTCTAGCAGAAAACTCATTTTTCTTTATCAGTGTGATAGAGCCTTCTCATATGATATGTGAGGCTTCCTGATAAAGTGCTAATAGGTTTTAGATTTCTTTGATCTTACTTATGGTTCTGGTCTTCCTTCAGCTTGGTTCCAGGTCCAAACACTACATATGTTATCATTTTGGAGGTTCAGAGTGTCCTGATAGAACATTATTTTTAATATTCATGGTAAACATTCAGCCAAACCTACTGTAGATTTATAATAGCACTGCTGAGTCTCATTCCAAAATAAATAGCAGCAAAAGCTTATTTTCCAATATTCCTGGAGTAGACTTCATGGTAAAGTTTGCTAGGCTGGAATGAAAATCTGTTATTCATTGTGGCTTTTGTATCAGCTTTCCAAGTTAAAGCAATAACTTATTAAACTTTTTCTTCCTGATTGATTATTTTGACATATAATGATTTTTGGCAGTTGATTTTGGAGTGAGTGCCCAGGTGAGCAGAACTAATGGAAGGAGGAATAGCTTCATTGGGACACCATACTGGATGGCACCTGAGGTGATTGACTGTGATGAGGACCCAAGACGCTCCTATGATTACAGAGTGAGTGTGAGAATTCAGTGGAAATTACAATTTGGAAGGGGTTTTTGATTAACATTTATTTTTAATGATAAAACAACAAATAAAAAGCAAGCAGCTCCTCCTTTTACGTTAAATGCTAGTAGGAAATACAAGCCTTTATTTCAGTAAGTGGTTTGATTATATTCATAAAATAATATTTTCTAAGAATGTGGACAAAGTATACCACTGAGAGTTACCTGAATTTGAGGCAGAATGTGTAGTTTATGTTGCTTGTCACTTATTGGTAAAAATATTATATAATGTGGATTTGTATGCATATAAAAATTTAACTTCCAGGGACAAAGGGCATTGTAAACTTAAAAATGAATAAATGTAAAGCCAATTATTAACCTCCACAGTAACTTAGCTCCAGAAAAGACAAAAAATAATTTGATTACTCAGAGTAATGGAGAAAATCCTTGGCATATTTCACCTCCAAAACCACAGAAAATCAGTGGAATAGACAAACTAAGTAACAATTCATGCTATTTATTAAAATTTCCACTGAAACTGCAATTTGAACAATATACGTATATCCATGTACACATTTCAAAAGGTTGATGTGGAAAGAAAATTCTCCATTTGCTATAGACTGGAAAAACCTCACTCACTCTCCACGTAAGTCATCCAAACAATTCACTGTGGTCTCCCTGAGTGGAACCTAGGACTCAATACTTGAAGTTGATTAAGATTCATCTCTTTTCCCTTTCCTTAAGTGCCCTCTACATGATCTGCAAAATAATTATTTACTGAGAGTCTATTATGTTCAGTGCTGTTAGGAGCTATGAAGATTATGGAAGCATGTTCTTCAAGTGGCTTTTTATAAAAATAATGCTTTATATTTGCATACTTTTTGCAGTCTTCCAAGGACTTTCACCTGTATTCATTATTTATTTTTAGTTTTTAGCACCATGTAACTGAAAGAAATCTTAAGCATAGACTATCACAACTGAAGCTAAGAAATCTATAAACTAGGGTTCTAAAAATCCAGCTAACCTCCAAGGCCGCAGATCACCTGAGGTCAGGAGTTCGAGACCAACCTGACCAATATGGCGAAACCCTGTCTCTACTAAAAATACAAAAAAATTAGCCAGGTGTGGTGGCAGGCACCTGTAATCCCAGCTACTGGAGGCTGAGGCAGGAGAATCGCTTGAACCCAGGAGGCAGAGGTTGCAGTGAGCCGAGATTGCGCCACCGCACTCCAGCCTGGGTGACAGAGTGAGACTCTGTCTCAAGGAAAAAAAAAAAAAAAAAAAAAAGAATTCAGAAAACCTGTTTAGGAGTCATTTAGCCAGCCAGTGTATCTCTAGCCCTGTGCCCTTTCCACAATCTGAAGAAAAAAAATACTAAATAGTTGGTACTGAAGATAATTTTCTAGTCTCATTATAATTCTAGCCTTAGTTTAGTATATTCCAGGAACTGCTGAAGTACACGCACACATGCACACACACACACACACACACACACACACACATATCAGTCCTATGTAAGTGTATGCTATTATTATCACCATTTTACATAAAGTGGAATTAAGGCACAGGGAGTTAAAACATTTGCCCAAGATGATACAACTTGTGGGTCTATGTAATAAAATGTCTTTATGACAAGTTTATTTTGGTATTTCAGGTAAAGCAATAATAGCAATGCATCCAAGATGAACTTTCCTTGCGCTTAACCCCATTCCCTATCAACCTGTTGTGCAGTGAGGTACTGGCTGATCACAAGCTCAGATTATGTCTTCCTATAATGTCACTCTGTAATGAAGCTTCATTATAGGAAACCCATAAAAGGGCTCTGGCATTGACATCCACATCCCCAGCTAAACACTGTTTTGACATTCTAAATACTACAAATTTCCTATTTTTAAGTGACTTTTTTGTCATCTTTTTCTTTGCAGAGTGATGTGTGGTCTGTGGGAATTACTGCCATTGAAATGGCTGAAGGAGCCCCTCGTGAGTAAAAATGTTTGATATTTATTAAAGATTAGGGAAATGTACTGTACAAATCGTACAAATCTCTCTCCGTGGAAGAAGATGAGATTGTCACTTGTACCACTCAGTTTTCACTGGCCACACAGGTGTCATACTATGTGCCAAACTACCAATGGTGGCCTTTTCAGTGATTACCAAATGCTTTCTTCAGGATAGCTAGATGTGGGTATATAAATCAGCTTGTGCTTTTCTTTCTTACGATATCTTATTTTAGATTGAGTGTTGTTTCAGTTTAGTCTCAGTAGTATTTGGTCCTGACAATCCTAGGCAACCAGAGTAAGGATTCTGGTTGGCATTCCAGTCTATATTTCCTGGTGGAATATTTAGATTCCAGAACATTTACAGTAACACACTGCTACTGCCTCAGGCTGTGATAGTTGAGAAAATTCTCCAGCATTTCATTGAAATTGAGCTAATCTTCAGCAATATCAGGAAGTAAGCCTGTTTTTTTTTTTCCTTTGGAGTCAAGTCAGCTTACCTTTGGTGCCCTCTTTACTCCTTTCAGCTGCCTTAGTGCCCATTTCATCTTGTTTTCTCTACCTCCCCATTATTTAAATGACCTGTTAGCATCCTGTTCTCTCAAGGCACTGCTTTCTGATAGGAAAGTAAAAACGGAATGTAAACTTGGGTGTAAGTGATTGATAACCATCTAATGTGTGACTCCAGAGCACAGCATATTTGCTGTCCTTAGTACCTGAAATCTAAAAGTATAAATGACAGTGCATCTCTGGTATTGTTGGATGAGAAGTGTAAAGTAATACCTTCTGGGGTATGGGGAGGGTTGCTTTGCTTTCCCCTCTCCAAAGCAGATTCTATAGGTTCACATGTTCTTGTATGCTCTATCTGCAAAATGTCCACTCATCAAGCTTTATGAGCTTGAACGATCTTAGCATTTTGTTTCAAGGCCAATGAGAGGAATTTCAAGAAATAGAAATAACGGTAACATAATTGTTGAAAATTCCTGATATCCCTTGGAATATCAAAGAGGGGCTGGGATAAAGCTAGGACACCTGTGGATATCATGTTACTTCTGCCTGTATTATAGTGCCTCCAAATCAGCAAAGTACCTAAGTTGGGTGAATAAAAAATTAATAATGGAAAATGTTAAAATGTAATAAGATTACATATGACACACACATAAAATTGAAACGATACTGAGGGGATGTGGATTATTCCTCATCATCTCCTGATTATTTCTGTTTTGGAAACCTACTTAGATTATGTTAAATTGAGCAGCAGCAACTAATATTTCATATTAGTATTGATGATGCATGGATTTGGTTAGGATACATGCTTGCATTGAGTAGCATCTTTTTTCCATTGTTTCTGAATGCTCACCATGCCTTTTCGGAAAACCAACTTTCTATGTTTTGCAGTTTGTACTTCCTGGGTCACCTTTGTTTGTTTTAATTTTTTTTATTCCGAAATATTAAGTTATGGGAAAAAGTATTGGTGAGCAAACTCACAGGAGTGCAGAGAAGGAGTTTTGCACAGATTACACAAATGGCAAGCTTCTTACAAAAGATAAGTGAAGGCCAGGAGATGTGGAACTCACAAAGAGAGAAAATAGGGCTGGCCTGCCTGGATCAGTAATTGGAATAGTACAACTTTGGTCGAGAGCAGCCCTAAATAGCCTCCCTACTAAAACATTTCTCTTTTATCGGTGTCCTTTATTGCCTGGAATATTAATTTTGTGTGGAAATAATTGTCATCAGTTTAACTGCAGAAATCCTCCAGGTTATAATTATTTTTTTCATGGAAAGGCCATCATAAGGGATGGCCTTCCAAAGTACCAATTATCTGAGAACATCCTCTGAGTTCTAGGTAACAAAATTCTCTTCCTTTGGTCTTCTTTTAGTGAGTCTTTTCCAGAGAAGTAAAGAGAAAGAAAGAATAACTTCTCCCTGACAGGATGCCATAGGGCATGGGTCCCCAACCTCTGGGCCACACAGCGGGAGGTGAGCAGCGAGCAAGTGAGCAAGTGTTACCACCTGAGCTCTGCCTCCTGTCAGATCAGCAACAGCATTAGATTATTCTAGGACTGGGAACCCTATTGTGAATTGAGCACGCAAGGGATCTAGGTGGTGCATTTATTATGAGAATCCAACTCATGCCTGCTCTTCTGAGGTGGAACAGTTTCATCCCAAAACCAACCCCCTACCCCCAGGTCCATGGAAAAATTGTCTTCCACAAAACTAGTCCCTGGTGCCAAAAAGTTTGGGGACCACTGTTGTAGTGGCTCGAGAAAGAGAGAACTGGACACTTGTAAACCAGGAACCCCTTCAGTCCCTAGGTTCTGGGTAGGAATTCAAACAATATGGGGACCTTTAAACCGAGGCCAGAACTTTTATAATAATCATCCAAACATCAGAGTATCAAAGCCTAATTTTGAATATGTAGTTTTTAGTCTCTACCTTTTATAGAAAAGATAATGTGTGCCTGGAGGAGAAGCGGGATAGGATCAGCAGTTAATTCTGACACCCCTTTCTTGGTAAAGCTGTACAGTAGTCAACTTGCCTTAACCTGGACCATATTTTCCCCTATTTTACATTATCCTTGATATTGTAGATCATTTTAAATATCCTCAATGTTGCTTCTTTATAGTCCTACTTCTATTCCTTGTAGTGTCGCTCTCTCATACCCCATATCTATCTTTACCTGAGTGCATTGTGGCTCAAATCTACCCCTGTCCCATCAAGAGGCCTATTCCTTCAATATTCAGAAGATTGCCTCTGATCTCAACGTGTGTTAAGAATAAACCACGTTATTTAACCTAATTCAAACTAAGCCCAGTTTGATATGTGTCTGACCCTTCAAGAGATAATGTGATTTTTAAGAGAGGCTTGCTGTTTCAAAGGAATGAACCTCTAATGATGAACATTTAGGTAGTGTTATGAGATATGGGTTGGAGGGGGCAGTTACTGATATTACTGAAATTAGACTATATAGGAAACCATAAACAGCTGCTGTTGTACCCACCCTATGCTCCATTCCTTTGTGAACTTTTCCTTTCTGTTAAAGAAAACTTACCTATTCTGTGTCCTAGCTCTTGACCCCTGAAGATGTTGTCAGTGGACTGACTGTTGCTCAGATGTTAATAAATGACAACTGTTTAATATTGTACAAACTCACTTACAATAAGTTTAAAGGAGAGAACCTGGAGACTGATTGGACATAGTAAAAGAATAAAAAGGGTTAAATATGATCCTGATATTTTGTGCTTGGAGCTAATTCTGCCTCAATTATAAAAATGCACCTTCTATTAATTTATACCCATGTAATTGAAAACAAAGCTTGGCCTTTTAACAACTGCCTTTGTATAGCCCTAATAAAATCACTCTGTGGAGTTTTTGTCTACTACTATGAAAGATCAGTTTGTCACTTTAGGTTTTTCTGAGGATGCGTTTTGGGAGAGAAAGGATGGCTCTATCAAGAGTCATTAATATCAAGTTATCCTCACAAGAATGACACACTTGTAATGTTAGATGAAATTGACACTATGGTTCTCCACTGGGGATTTTTTGTGCTGCCAACTTTCTTTAATCAAAACGCAAGAGGAAATAAGTAAAGTGAGGCATATTTAAACACTTACAGGAAAAACCAAAATTCTCAAACCAATGAGGTAATTAATTTATATAGCACGTATTGGAATAGGTTTTTATTTTTATGCCTGTGTGTATGAAACAGAGAATGAAAGTCCAGTAATTTGGCACAGTCTCAGAGTGCCATAGAGTCAACATCTTTGTTATAATATCAATAGCTGATATTTATTTAGCATCTACTACATGTCAGATACTTTTGAGGGGGATTTAAAAAATATTATTTAAAAAATTTTTGTGCATCCATAGTAGGTGTATATGTTTATGAGGTAAAGACACTTCTACTTGTAAGTTGCTAATTAATCCTCATGACAATTCTTTGAAGGAATTCCTCTTGCTACATTTCCTGTTTTTCAGATGAAGAAACCAAGATACAGATAGGTTAAGTAATTTGCCCAAAGTCACAAAGGTAGAGCTAGGTTTGAACCCAGATGGTCTTACTCTAGGGGGTGTATTCTTAACAGTTGCACTATACCTATTTTTTTTCTAGAACTCTCAGCTTCCAAAACAGATTCTTCTAAGCTTTCTAGACTACTAAATCATTTTTCTTTATATATTATTGTACTAAGCTAGTAGTTTGGTTTAATTTTTCAGTCTATAATTGCATATTCCAATTTTATAACTAAATACCTGCAATAAAAAAAACATAGAGGTGTGCTTGTTTCACTTTCAGTTAACTTTTCTAGATGTAAATTATCAACTATACATTTCAAATATTTTGTCTAGTTTACTCTTAGTTTATCCTACTTGATGATAGTGAAACTTGAGAATCTTATATATTGCAACATTGCGTTAAAACAAGTTTTTCTCTTTTGAAATACATTCTTTTGTATCTATTTGTCCCTTGGTGTTTACTCAACTTAATATGTGAAAGATCACTGAGAATGCCCTCTGGAATGAGGAGTGCATTCTTTAGTTACCCTTCTCATTCTTTCTAAATTTATCTATTTCCCTTTGCAGCTCTGTGTAACCTTCAACCCTTGGAAGCTCTCTTCGTTATTTTGCGTGAATCTGCTCCCACAGTCAAATCCAGCGGATGGTAAAGATGAATGTCTTGATCTCCTAATTACATTGACTTGACATTTTTATGTTAGCAAAAAAGTTTTAATTCATTTGGTCAGTCCTGCTCCACCATCCTTGTTGAACAATATTTCCTAAAATCTAATATCTTAACCGGGAGGTCTAAATGACCAGTTTTCATTAAGAGGTAGCTAGCCAACTCTAAATAAGTAATATCCTCTATAGTATTTTCTGATGATATTACTGTACTGCCGTTAATGGGCATGTTCAGTTGTTTCCCCAGTAATGGGATGAACTGATGGCAACTATTTGTGAAGTTTCTTGTGGTGCTTATATAGGCACTCAGTTATATGCAGCCCTGTTGATTAGTCCTTTAAACTAAACACACACAGACCTAGAGCAGAAGACTTGTTCTCCCAGGGCACTTACGTGCCAGCTAAACTTGGGAATCCTTCTCTCTGAAGCTTGTTGATCTTGTACCTGAAACTTTTGTTTATTGTTAGTTTTTATTGCTTTCCCTGGTAGAAGTGGTGACTATGATTTGATTGCTAACATTCCGCATTGAAATTCAATTTACCCTTTCCATGGATTCAATTTTTATGGCCACATCTATTTTCATGGGTCATTTTACAAGATTAGTTAGTCCTGGTGCTTTTAGCACCCTCTTTTTACATCATTATATTCATTCCTCTGTAGTTAAAACTGCGTATAGTCAAATGAAAAATACAGAGTATGACTGCTGTGGGCCAATCAATCTAGTCTTGCAGACTCATATATCACATTAACTATTTAATCATCATATCTGCACTTGAGTTTTTACCAAGTACATACAGTTAACTCATTGAAATTTCTACTGTAATTTAGATGGAATATGCTATTGACTACTCTTGCTTCTTTTTCTGAGGTCTAAATGGCCTCACTTTATAATGTATGTTGCTAAACTGCAGGATATTTGGCAATTGAAAAGACAATAATACCTAAAGGCAACTCTCTCCAAATAGGATTTTCAGAGAGGCATGTGGGTAGTGGTGGGAAGAGGTCTGGCAGGCCTGAGAACACATTTTTTCTCTCTTTGACTCATTTTTTAGGTCCCGTAAGTTCCACAATTTCATGGAAAAGTGTACGATAAAAAATTTCCTGTTTCGTCCTACTTCTGCAAACATGCTTCATCACCCATTTGTTCAGGAAATAAAAAATGAACGACATGTTGTTGAGTCATTAACGAGGCATCTTACTGGAATCATTAAAAAAAGACAGAAAAAAGGTAGAATCTGTGAAGTTTTATTTTACTGAAATGAATATTCAGAGTTTATTCATGTATTGTTTCCAGGAAAAAATATTTGTTTAAGAATTAGATTGAAAGTAAAACTTCTGAGGCCTTCGATATTTAGTTTTTCCATTAATATGCCATGTGCTCTTATTTGATTATCTCTTACATGCGTGTGTGTGTATGTGTGTGTGTGTCTGTGTGTGTATAGTTACTAATTCTTGCCAGTTTCACCTGGCAAATGTTCATATTTACGAAGACCTTGAAACCATCCAAAAAAATTTTGTGATATGCCAATTTTAAGTAACTAAATAAAATAAATAAAAGATAAAAGGTAAAAATGTATATCTTACTGTTTTTTTCAGATGGCATTTTGACTCTACAAGAGATAAATGGATTTGTAATTAACCATTTATTGACTGCTAATTTTGAAGTAGTATTTGTGCACCATATAAAGCTTGTTTTATGTACTAAATCCAAATATAAAATATAATTAAAGGAACTAATTTATACAAATAAACATAAACTTCTGTCTATTAATAAAAGTGAACTTCTGTTAAAAATGGCAGGATTTGCAGTGAGCCAAGATTGTGCCACTGCACTCCAACCCGGGTGACAGAACAAGATGCTGCCTCAAAAAAAAATAAATAAAAACAAAAGTGCCTGAATGGATTTTCACCAAGTCCAGAAGAAGCCCCTGGGAAGTTCTAACTTTATATGTTATGTTACATATTCCACATTTGACTTTGCGGACCATAGGCAGAGTTGAGAGTAACAATGGAATGTAAAAGGGAAAACTTGTAAAAACAGGCATCCTCAGATCAGCTGTGGGATTGACTGCAGTGGGGCTTGTTGTATCTGTACATGTATCATGTTTTGAGGCAAGGAGCAGCAAGAATTAATTTATTTGCCTGTGGTAATGAAGTTATTGAACCAACATTACAGAGGCCAGCCAGTTTCAAATGGGTTCAGGAAAACCACACATCTACTTGGTAATTTGCTAATTTCCAGAGTTGCAAAATTTCCTAAATGTTACCTGTAGGAAAAGTTCCATGTATATGGAAGTTACACGAAAGATATAAATATAGTTGCTCTAAACATTTTAATACAGGAAATTCAGAAGAAAACTCTTGTTTGTAAGCTTCTATATTTCAGTAGTCGTAGTACAGCTGATAGGAAAGAAGCTGAAAGTTTTCAATGTGTTTAGTGTAAAACACAGAATTAAGAATTTGCTTTCTCATTGAAAAGACCAAATATGTCTCAAGCCATAAAGTCCTTACATCTAGAGCCCACAGCTTTAAGTTTTGCTTACCATTATTTAGAGTTTCTCTTGTCTCATTCTCCCTTTGTCACATTCTCTCTTCTTTCTCTTTAGAATTGCAGAAATCAGATTGCTAAATTTTCTTTTCTCTGTTCAGAGAAATTAATCTGCATGCAATAGCTATATTGTGCTGCAAAAGTGGGCCTAGAAACTAGAATATGGTCTACATCACAAACCAAGTACGTTTGAAGGGCTACCTTCTTGCCCTTGTAATTCACTCCACATCCTGAGAAGCAGAGGGAACAACTTGACTAAAGTGGATAACATGCTTATCTGCTGACTGTTTATGCATTATGTTTTTCTCTTTCATAAAAAAAGGAATACCTTTGATCTTTGAAAGAGAAGAAGCTATTAAGGAACAGTACACCATGAGAAGATTCAGGTGCGTTCCACAAATTGCATATATAATTTGATGATAGCAATTCATATAAGGCAGTTGATTCCATACTGTTGCCTTTGACTCAGAAAGACTTAATTCTTTCTGATACAACAAATAACAAATCTCTGTTTTTAAGAGATATTGAGTGAAAATGTGAGGAGAATTCTTTATTACTACCCAAAGACTCCTTAATATCTGGCAAGTGAATGATCAAGTAGATACCAGATTTCATTAATAATTGAATACATTAGTAATACAAATGTTACCTGCAGAATATTTCAGACATTAAGGGAATGATTTCGGAAAGGTTTACTAGAGATATCTTCATTGCAGAAAATGTCCATCTTTTAAAGTAAAAACAATGCCCCTGAATGGCTCCATTCCACTAAAAATTCTAATTGTATGCCAATAATTTGTGTGTTTATTTTAGAGGACCCTCTTGCACTCATGAGCTTCTGAGATTGCCAACCAGCAGCAGATGCAGACCACTTAGAGTCCTGCATGGAGAACCCTCTCAGCCAAGGTGGCTTCCTGATCGAGAAGAGCCACAGGTCCAGGCACTTCAGCAGCTACAGGGAGCAGCCAGGGTATTCATGCCACTGCAGGCCCTGGACAGTGCACCTGGGCCTCTAAAGGGGCAGGTTCAGGCACCTCAACGACTACAAGGGGCAGCTCGGGTGTTCATGCCACTACAGGCTCAGGTGAAGGCTAAGGCCTCTAAACCTCTACAAATGCAGATTAAGGCACCTCCACGACTACGGAGGGCAGCCAGGGTGCTCATGCCACTACAGGCACAGGTTAGGGCACCTAGGCTTTTGCAGGTACAGGCCCAGGTATCCAAAAAGCAGCAGGCCCAGACCCAGATATCAGAACCACAAGATCTGGACCAAGTACCAGAGGAATTTCAAGGTCAAGATCAGGTACCTGAACAACAAAGGCAGGGCCAGACCCCTGAACAACAGCAGAGGCACGACCAGGTGCCTGAACAAGAGCTGGAGCAGAACCAGGAACCTGAACAGCCAGAGGTACGGGAACAGGCTGCTGAGCCTGCACAGGCAGAGACTGAGGCAGAGGAACCTGAGTCATTACGAGTAAATGCCCAGATATTCCTGCCCCTGCTATCACAGGATCACCATGTGCTGTTGCCACTACATTTGGATACTCAGGTGCTCATTCCAGTAGAGGGTCAAACTGAAAGATCACCTCAGGCACAGGCTTGGACACTAGAACCCCCACAGGCAATTGGCTCAGTTCAAGCACTGATAGAGGGACTATCAAAAGACTTGCTTCGAGCACCAAACTCAAATAACTCAAAGCCACTTGGTCCGTTGCAAACCCTGATGGAAAATCTGTCATCAAATAGGTTTTACTCACAACCAGAACAGGCACGGGAGAAAAAATCAAAAGTTTCTACTCTGAGGCAAGCACTGGCAAAAAGACTATCACCAAAGAGGTTCAGGGCAAAGTCATCACGGAGACCTGAAGAGCTTGAACTCTCAGATTTAGAAGCCCGCAGGCGAAGGCGCCAACGCAGATGGGAAGATATCTTTAATCAGCATGAGGAAGAATTGAGACAAGTTGATAAAGTAAGAATTTTTGATATTTTTACTCTGAGTCAAAAATGAGGAGAAAATGTGATAGCTCATGCTGATGATTTTTCTCAGTAAAACCAAATGAAATAAATATTCCTTGTGTTCCACAGAAGATAAATAATTTGTACTTCAAATAAATTTTCCTGAAATTTCTAGATAACTGTGACTAAATATGAGAAAAATATTTTTCAATATCTCTACTGAAATATAGCTTTATTAGTTTTCTGCCTATTATTCTTTATCTAATAAAGTGTCAACAAATGCACATTTAAAATTACTATTTTGGATCTTTAAAAATTACTTTCATAACTTAAAATTTCAAAGATAACTCATCAAAAATAAGCACAAAACAAAATTTGCTTTTGCTACTCTAACCTTTAAGTTAGTTTATTCTTTCTTCCAATAGAATGCTGAACTATACTAACTGAGTGAATTACACTCATTTTTGTACTACAGGATGTTTAAATCAAGGTTAAAATGAAAAGGCAAAGCAGTTTCCAAAATATTTTGTATATGGTTACCATATTTATGACTTGTTTCACTAATGTGCTGCCCGTTTTACATAATTAATCAATTATGTGGCTTCACAGAACATGAAACAATTTACAAATTATTCTCTGTGTTATAAGACCAACAGGTTCGTATGCCCACTGCATAGTAACAGACCAAGTACACATGCATCAGGGATGCAGCAGGAGAAGAGTTTAATGATCAGCAGGGCATGGAGTGAGGAGGTGGGGAGGAGACCCTCAAATCCATCTCCTGGAGGAGTTCTGGGTTGGGGTTTTTAAGGGGATTGTAGAGGGTGAAGTGCTAGATAATTGGAGTTGTTGATTGGTCAGGGTAAGGTTGATGATCCTTGAAATCATCGGGATGTGGAAACTGCATTTTTTGGTGAGTCAGCCTCTTGTGGGCTCCTTCAGACCAGTTGGCGTCAGTGGGGTCCTTCAAACCAGTTGATTGACAATAGTTTCACTGGTATGCAAGACCTGAAAAAATATCTCGAAGGGAAAGCAACATTTCATAATGTTCAAGTTGTTATCTACAGAGCAGTTAAGGGGAATGATGATGTTGCAACAAGGTCTACGTGATTCTAGGAAAATAGGCAACAAACATCTATTGAGGAAGGAGGTCAGAGAGCAAGCTGACCTAAAGATTAATGCTAAGCGTGCTGCAAACTTGGTATATTTTTTCCTCCCCCTCTCTTCTTCTGTGATTAATTTTATAAGTTAATAAGGGTTGTTTCATCTGTACCCTTTAGAAATGTAGATTACAGTATATCAAACTCCATTTTATCTAGGAACAGTCACTAAAATGTAATTGTTTCAAAAATCATTTAATAAAAAGTGAATATGATTTTCCTGGAGTTATTGAATTTAATCTGGTAGGTCTAAACTGATAATGAAGAATTATGGGCTTGATGACAAATTAATGAGGTTAGATAAGATCAGGGGAGTAGTTGTTTTCTAATATTCCCCACGTCCATTTGTGTAAAAGGAATCATTGTGATGATCCTAACTTATACCCTTTTATCCACATCTATTTACCTAATAATAATCGTTGCAGTAATTACAAATGAATTTTATCTGAGTATCTATGTAAGAAATTCTTTGAGTTTGTGCACATTGAACCAATTAAACAAATGCTAATTTGTTGACATGTTTAACATGAGAAAAGGTAGGAACAGCAAGAGAAGCAAGGCCCAAAAGGGAAAATGGATGTCTAGCTCTCAGAGAAAAAGGGAACTATAAAGAGCAATAAACTAGATGGAGAAAGGGGAGGTTTAAGTCTAGAATGGTGACATTTGGCAAAAACTAGCTCATTTAAAACGCTAATGATTATTTTTGATGAGCCCTAGTAATCAATTAGATCTAATGGGTTTCGCATTTATGAATAAGACTTTCATTGATCTCTGAAAGATTCAGTAATACCAGCATGGCACATACTTATTGTCATTTGTTGTTTTAAACATACATGTTGAAAGCCATTCTAAAAATTTTAGAAGTCAATAAATAATAGTTACCAATCTCATGACTCTAGGCTCTTGTACAAGCATTTATATCTTTATATGTGGTCATTGAAGAAAATATAAAGGAAAAGAAAATTATTGATAATATAGTCAAAGTCACAGATCTTTCATAATACCTGAAATTTTATTAGAGTTGAGAGACATAGGTGGGTGCTTTAAGTCACCAGCAAGAAACAAACAAACAAAAAATGCATTTTTATTAATCTTTCAGTTGAAGAGATAATATTGATTGGATTAAAGGAGAAAACAGTTTCCTAAACTCCTAGAGCTCAATTAGGGAGAAATATTTGCACCACTGTATTACAGATCTTCCATTGCTCAGGAAGACCAAACTTTGAAGTTATAATAGCTTGCTAAATGTGACAGTTAGTTTGGTGTTATGAGTTAATCAAGTTTTAGGCCACAGATTCTTAACCTGGACCCTGTAGATGAACTTCAGGAGGTCAGCAATCCACCAGAAAATATACATAATAGGTGTGTCTATATGCAATTTTCTGTGGACAGTCTATAGCATTTCTCAGATTCTGAAAGGGATCCAGAACCAAACACTATTAGAAACTACTGATTTAAATCATTTTTAGTATTTGGATATTGTTCTTTTAAATTGTGTATTGTTTTAAATTATATATTATATAATACATATGAACAACTCAGCATTAAGATGATGAAGTTGTTCCTATCACTTGCATTTTAACAGCAATTAAAACAGTTACTTTCCTTTTTACTTCAAAGGACAAAGAAGATGAATCATCAGACAATGATGAAGTATTTCATTCGATTCAGGCTGAAGTCCAAATGGAGCCATTGCAGCCACACATTTCAAATCCTAAAAAAATTGAGGTGAATTTTTCAATATGAGTTGTTATGACATTAGTAAGAACCTAGAACAGTGGTTCTTAAACATTTGGTCTCAGTGTCCCTTTATACTCTTAAACAATGAGGACCTCAAAAAGCTTTCATTTACTACATGGATTGTGTCATATGATATTTAATTTATTAAAAGTTAAAACTGAAAAACATTTAAAATATTAATTCATTTAAAAGTAATGAAACTATTACATGTTAACATAAGAAACACATTTTTAATGAAAAACCTGTATTTTCCCAAAACAAAATTTTAGAGAGATTGACATTGTTTTACATTTTTGTAAGTCTGTTAAATCTATCTTGCTTAATGAAAGACAGCTGGATTCTCACATGTGCTTCTGCATTCAATCTGTTGCCATGTGTTGTTTTGGTTGAAGTATACGAATAAAAGCTGGCTTCTCACACATAGGTAGTTGGAAAGGGACAATTTTCATAGATTGTTTAGATAATTGAGTAAATTATTGAATAATATACCAAAACTAGAGAAGTGGAATCTAAAACCATATCAATGAAATGTTGTATATTCAGTTAATAATAAAACTCAATTTGTCTATCTTATGCTATAAATAGATGTTTTGTTTTATGCATGATTTTTAACTTCATGCATTGGTCAGTTGGAAAATATTAGCTCACTTTGTATGTAGATCTTCCCAGACATTTACATGTTTCATTATACAATATCAAAAAACAGCATTTGTTAATGTTACCATCAAGTACATCATAAAAGTTACTGAGTATTGTTAAGTTGTCAAATGCTTGGTGGCAGATATGCTTGAAAATTCTAATTTTCCTTTGTAAGCTCAAATTTTATCATTGCTAAATTGTAGCATGTGTTTTTTCTCCTTAACTTGACAGGTTTACTTTATTCATTAAAAATAAAATGTCTACCAAATACCCAGAGTTTGAATAATCATAGTTTGTCAGTCTTTCTTTAAGCAAAAATATTGTACATGAAAAATGCTGGCAGTTTCAGTTTGTAACACAAACACACAAATATTTTTCCTTGATTAGCTCTGGTCTGGGATGCAGTTTGTGACAGGGTCTGGGTCATTTAATCTGTGTTTTGTTTTGTTTTGTTTTACAATTATAAGAATAATTAAGTTAGTCCTAGTGTCCACTTTGACTTCTGTTTTCATGACTATATTAATAGTATCCTATTTAGTACATATATTGGTGAGGCCAGAGTTGTAGGTGTTCTTGTCTAGACAAGGAAGCATCATCATCATAGCCAGTATTCCTAATAGCCAGCCATCTAAAACAATCTTTTTGTAGATTAATAGTAGTGTCAATAAACTTCCAAAGATCAGCTTCATAAACCAAAAGTCCCAGACTGGGTCATATGATACCAATTATATCAATTGAAAGTGGAAAAAACATAGGCAGATGCTTACCCTTACCTACCTGTCTCTCAGAGTGTAGAGAGAGCCTTGATAAGTCACTTCATAAAGAAAAAATAATGTACTAAGGCTACTCTAGTTTCTAGAAAGTATAGAATGAGTTTATCAGCATGAATATGCTAGATTAAAAAAGTAACACACTTAAATTTCCTTTTTAAAGAATCTAGTATGACTGTCTTATTGCATGTCAGAATGACCTATGTTTTGGGCAGCTGAAACTTCTTTGAGTAGAAACCTCGTGATACGAGACTTAGTGAGGCAAGGTAACATTCCCTGGCCCTGTCTACCAATGTTGGCAGAAAGTAAAATTCCTCCATTGATGGAAGCTGGCTTATTATACGCACCCTTTCTTGAGTATTTGGCTACATTCAATGATTGTATGATTAGTAAAATGCAGATTAATCTATTTAGAGTTGAAACGGTACTTGGAACACTAACTATGATAGTACAGTCAAATTGTAAAGCAGAAAAACATACTTTCTTAAAGATGGGACAGTTTTGACTAGAGAGATTTTAATGAAATGTATGTATGTGTGTGTGACAGCTTTTGAAAATCTAGGGTTAGCATAAAAGGATGAGTGTGTAAGAATTAGAACTTAAATTCTGAGTGAGAAGTTTAAACTTGATATAAAAAGCAATGTGATAACATGGAAAGAACATTAAATTAGACGTTGGGAGACCTGCATTCTGATTTTAGATGTTCCCTTGACTTGACATAAAATTCTTAGAAAAGTCATTTTTCCTCTTTAGGCTACAGATTCCTCAACAATAAATTAAGATTTTGATTATATGAGCTCCAGAATCTGTTCCTGTACTAAAGATCAAATATACCATCAGAAATTATGGTTAAGCAAGTCTAATGTTATAAGTAATTATAAAATAGAATCTCTTTATTAAAAATATATTTTATGTTAGATTTTAGGAAAATATATATGAAAACAGGCATTTTCCCACAAATTAATAGTTCAGAACAACTTACGATCAAGAATTCTACTGAAGTATTGCATTGTGTCTTTAAGGTTCAAGAGAGATCCCCTTCTGTGCCTAACAACCAGGATCATGCACATCATGTCGAGTTCTCTTCAAGGTATGTGTCTTTGATTTCTATATTAAAATTCTTCATAATTATCAAATGGAAAATTAAAAATTATTTCATTGATACCACATTTTGTGAAGTCAACTAAAATATCCGTGACAACATCATCACCATTGACTTTCTTGGCCCACATTTAAAACCTTAACTGCAATGACCCATTACCTATATCTTTCATATTTGGTCATACTGCAGTGTCTGTGATATTTAGTTTGATAAATAGATGGCAAGATTCACAATTTTAAAAAGAAACAATAACAACAAATACTTTGACAGTATTCAATTAGTAGTCGATGATAAAAAGACATGAAATTTCAAGTGAATTTTCATACATGTGCTGCATGATAAAACACACACACCAATTATCTTTAACTTCAGAAGCTAATGCCACAGAATGGATAAGCCTAAAAATTTCCTATAGTCAAAATCAAATCTAAAACTCAACATTATATAAATAAAATATCATATATAATATTGATACCAGTCACTGTATTTTTTAATCTTTGTAATATTGATCTTCAGTAATTTTCAAAGATCACATTCCATATTTTAGATATTGTATGCATTCTGTTATATTTGAAAACCAAATTTTAAGGTAGATTTTTAAAGAAAATCACACCCTCTCCAGCCCCAACTCACAATAGAGAGAACTTAGCCTATATTGATTCAGTTAGTAAATATTTATTGAACACTCACTATATTCAAGATATTGGACAGTATGGTCAGATGGCATACAATTAATGTTATGTAGTATATATTTTCCTGCTTCATTACTTTAAAAACCACACACAATTATGTCTTTAGATTTAACTGGAGTGCAGAAATCTTGAAAAATTGTAAAGCAAGACTGGGAACTTTCTTTTTCTCTGCACTCAATGAATGGATTGTCATGGTTGATCTGACCTCAAAGGAAAGAAAGCAGTTTAGTTTTGAGTAGTTGGTTTTGGTGTCATGGAACATGACTTTAATAAAATCCAATATAGAAAATCCATACTTGGCCGGGCTCGGTGGCTCAAGCCTGTAATCCCAGCACTTTGGGAGGCCGAGATGGGCGGGATCACGAGGTCAGAGATCGAGACCATCCTGGTTAACACGGTGAAACCCCGTCTCTACTAAGAAATACAAAAATAGCCGGGCTGGGTGGCTGGGCTTCAAACCGTGCCACTCGGGAGGCTGAGGCCGGAGAATGGCGTGGACCCGGAGGCGGAGCTTGCAGAGCTGAGATCCGCCACTGCACTCCAGCCTGGGCTGGCTAGAGCGAGACTCCGTCTTCCTAAAAAAAAAAATTAAAAAGCAGTAATCCATAATTTTGATGTTAAACTCCAGAGTAATTGTTCACTTTACAAAAGGATTTTGAATTTATGAATAAATGGAAAATGAATTGCCTTTTAAATATAGTTAAATTTATGAAGTTAACTTAAATGAAACTCAAGTGTTTTCTGAAATTTGGGGCCATGGAAAGAATTTTGTCTGTTCCAGGCCTAAATCAGTAACCAAAGTCCTTCCCATATAGAAATATCAAAATAACTGTAAAATTTAGCAGCACTAGTCCAAGCAACTCTTTAAATATTCTTTAAATTTGAATAGTAAGAATGAAAGTGCTCTATTTGTCTGTCAGTGTAGCTCTTTAAATCAGGAATGGGATGTTAAGAACATGAATTTCAAGCATTTAAAAATGTGGATAATAACAATAGAATATATGACATAGCAGTAACTTGTTTATTATGTTAAAATACTCACATACACTATAAGGTTATGTTTATTGCTGTGTTACTCAGGTAAAAATATTGTCAATATTAGCTTTAAAAGCTTATAGAAATTTTTAGAAATTAATATATATATATATAAAGGAAACATACACTCTATGGAAACATATTTTTTCTTATTTTGGAAATTATTACTCTATTCTAGACAAAATAGCAAGTTTGGGGGAAAATGGAAATTGGAAATTATTACTTAAGCTATACTTCTTTTTCAGTTTGATATATACCCATATGTTTAAACAAAACTTTTTGTTGGACTTTATGTTGAGTTATACATATCCTTTATGAATGTTAGGACATGGCACATGCTTTTCTGTCTTTTCATTAGCGTTCTTCAGCGGTCTCTTTTGGAACAAGCTCAGAAGCCCATTGACATCAGACAAAGGAGTTCACAAAATCATCAAAATTGGCTGGCAGCATCAGGTGATTCAAAGCACAAAATTTCCGTGGGCAAAACACAGAGCTACTGTTTAACAATTTATATTTCAGAAGTCAAGAAAGAAGAATTTCAAGAAGGAATGAATCAAAAGTGTCAGGGAGCCCAAGTAGGATTAGGACCTGAAAGCCATTGTATTTGGCAATTGGGTGGTCAGTGGTGGCCTTTAAGAAATGGAAAACAATTTTTCTGAAATTTCTTCTTTTTGTTGGGTAGCAGTTAGGAATGTGTCTAAGGAGGCGGGGGGAGTCAACTTTATTAAGTTTCTATACCACGTAAGAAAAATATGGTAAAGGAACTTGAGAGAGGCCTCTCCAGCAGTCTAAAATTTATAGGTAGCAATTAGAATATTGTATGGAGGTGTTGTGAGTGTGTGTTTCATTTATCAATTGGTTACTTCACCTCTCCAAAATCGGACAATATCTAATAAATATCCCTAAATGTTACAGAGTGACGGTTTTACTCAAAATACATGAACAATTAATCTATCAAATCATAGAAAATAACTTCAAAAGTCGTGATGTGAATTTCAAAAAACTATTTAAGATGTGCTTTTGAGAGAATTTAAATGAATTATAGATTTGTGAAATATTAGGGTAAACAAAGCCAAAAGTTGTGTCATAGATCATGCAATCTGGCATTATCCAGTTTTAAGCAATCCAGGTAAGTTAAGCAAGGGAAAAATGGCTGATTGAGTCTGTGAGTCATATGTAAAAACGTAGCATACTGATTTTTTTTTAATGTTAATAATAAAAATGATACAGATGTACTTCACTTTTTGAAAAGTGAATATTTGAAGATCAAAACTTAAAAACACATTATTCTTCTTAAGTGACTCAGACGAAGGCAGAATTCTTTTAATTAGCACTGTTCTCTCATACACAAATACTATGTTGTGAAAATTAGATAAGCCTGAGTGAAAAGCACACTTTTAAAAATTTTTCCCCAAAGTGTTTTCTTTCTGGCTTGACTATGGCTAATTTTACTAATACTGGGCAAACAACTAAAAGTGTAAGGTTTATTCATGTGACGTTTTTGAAATAAGGAAATTCTGGATTAGATCCCAAAGCAGTCATAACATTGATAGAAGGGAGAAGGCATCTGTGCAGATAATAGCTAAATGTCTTTTCAGTTCCAAAATTCTTTTATTTTATTGTTTATGCTACACAGACCATTTGATATTCCCATGAAATTACATGCTTCATCATGTAGGAAATCTCAGAGCACCTTACTACAAATTTGTGTCAAAATCTTAGTGCAGTCACTTGAACTTATTTGGTCTACTAACATACCAAAAGACTTAAAAGAAAATGGTTTCCTAAAAAAAAAAAAAAAAAAAAAAAGCACAAGTACAATAGTGCCAGAAGATGGGGGCACAAATTTTAGCATGTGTTCAGTGTAATGTTCTCAAAGGACAGCAGTATTTGCAAATAAATATATGTCTTTTGGAGTTGCAGTATCTATACTTTGGCTATGTATACCAAGACTGAAAATAAGAGGGACAATAGTATTTATCTTGAAAATCTACGCGCACAAAAACATTAAACAGGGAACTGAGTTTTCTCTCAGTGAAGCTTTTTCTAAGTACACTCACCCAGACCTGAATTTTGAGCCTGTTAAATATTCTCACTGTATTTTAATCACAGGGGTTATTTACCATACCACAACTCAAAAATAAAACCTAATCTCCAAACCAGATACATTTGTATTTTAAATGGAAATATTTACACTATAGAATTGAGCTGTTCATTGTGGTAGCAACTAGCCACATGTAGCTATTAAAATAAAAAGTAAAATGAAAATTAAATAAAATTTAAAAGTCAATTTCTCAGGCATACTGGCCACATTTCAAATGCTCAGTAGTCATGGGTGACTAATGACTACTGTTAATGGACAGTTCAGATAGAGAAAATTTCTATCACTGCAGAAAGTTTTGTTGTACATTGCTACTATAGAAAGGTTCCCAGCTTTATAGAAAGGGGTGTTATCTCTTTTCAGTAGTTCACTCCACAACTGTATTGAAATACATCTGGATATATCATTGGGTGGAAATTTGTGGGGGTTAAGATTGAAGAATGAACTCTCCTCTTGAGAGTTTTGGCTGCTCTATTATCTTCTGATAAATACACTGTTGGGCTTTTTTTCTACTGGTCAGTATGTGAAGCCAGTGGTACTCCCAGCCCTTCCTACTGTTGATACATTTTTAAAAAATGTGTCTACCTGGCTATCATTCGGACCATGTATCTTCTTACATAGATAGAAATATTTGGCAAGTGTACACTTAATATTGAAAACAGAGCAGCCATGTAGGTCTACAGATGGAAGAAAACTTGAACCCCTGCTAATACCCCTGAAAAGAGAATTTAAGATCCTGGCCCCATGAGAATTTTCAGGTGATATTTCCTGAATTGAATCATAAAAATGACAAAAAAAAAAAAAACAGAAAAAAAAAATAAGGGATTTAACTGATACACTATACAAATGAAGACAATGACTGTAATCACCATTGTTACTAATGTATTTTTGGCATTCCATAGAATCTTCTTCTGAGGAAGAGAGACCTGTGACTGGAAGGAGGTCTCAGTCATCACCACCTTATTCTACTATTGATCAGAAGTTGCTGGTTGACATCCATGTAAGTTTCCATCTTAACACATTAATGTCTATTTTTTTTTTTATTTTTCATTTGTTTTGACTTACACATTCTCACCTTCACTTGAGAGAAAGGTTAAAGAGTTTAGTTTTTTAATTAATATTTTAAAGATATATTCTCATTGCTTTGTGAATACATAGAACACAAAATTTAGAAATTAAAATTGAAATGGGAAAACACTTAACCAATCAGAGAATATTTTATTTTCACATTCTTGTGTCATTTAGAACATGTCTGGGAGAGTAGTGATAAAAAGCTATTTGTAAAACCTAATCTCAGATTGAGGGGTACATGTTAGATGTCCAACTTTTAATAGCAATCCTTGAGTGATGAGGCAATGCATAAATATCAGACATTTAGTAAAAAACAGAGTGTCCTCTGATGGCATAAACAAAAAGTCTTCTAACTCTTTGTGAACATGTTTAAATTGTTCTAATGCAGATTTTAAATTGTCCTAATGCAATGGGCTTTCAGATTATTCTATTTCAATTTTGTAATTACCTCTATGCTACCATACACACATCCCTTCCAGATTGCCCAAAAGTTGTTAAATGATACATACCATACTTAAAAGATGGATTTAGATTAATTCGCACTTTGGAAGTGTTTGAGATCCTTTAAGACAACCCATGGCACATAAAACCAGTGCTGGGAAATTAACATATCAATTTCAAGAGCTGTGTGTTAATCCCAATGTCAGGGCATAAAACAAAAGGTAAAACAAAATGGTAACAAAAGTTACCATTTTTAAAGAGCATCAGATCACCTGTTCTCTCCAGCATCAAAAGCAAATGTCCACTCCTGAGCCGACAAGTATGGGTAATTTTTTTAAGTGAGTTTATTTTGCCCTATGTGATCCACTAATAATCACAGTCTGATGTTTGGGTTTTGACATCTCATCCTCACTAAAATTTTGGCTCTATCTAGTGAGTGAACATCCTTGTTTCAATTTAAAATATATTTCAAAATGTTGTCAGCTTGGAAACTTTCCAATCTAGAAGAAAATTAAAGGCTACTAGAGACTACATTAACCTTTCTTGTGCACACAGGTTCCAGATGGATTTAAAGTAGGAAAAATATCACCCCCTGTATACTTGACAAACGAATGGGTAGGCTATAATGCACTCTCTGAAATCTTCCGGAATGATTGGTTAACTCCTGCACCTGTCGTTCAGCCACCTGAAGAGGATGGTGATTATGTTGAACTCTATGATGCCGGTGCTGATACTGATGGTGATGATGATGATGAGTCTAATGATACTTATGAAGATACCTATGATCATACCAATGGCAATGATGACTTGGATAACCAGGTTGATCAGGCTAATGATGTTTGTAAAGACCATGATGATGACAACAATAAGTCTGTTGATGATGTAAATAATAGTTATTATGAGGCACCTAGTTGTCCAAGGTTGGTTTTTTAAAATTACTTATACTCTCCATGTTTTATGACTGCAGAGCTATTTGCATCTTTGGTTTATTTTCAAAATTTATTACCAAGAGATTGACTTAATTTCACTTGCATTTTGGTAAATGGTTTGATGGTCAATAATGTATTTTAAATTGTTCTAATGCAGAACATCTAATTTTGTGTCATTTGTGTATTTTAAAATAAGCGTTCAAGTATTTATTAGTTTATAATTAATTTATAACTGGAATTGTCTGGATGTTTCTTTTAAAATTACTGCCACTGAATCATCCTACTCTATAAAACTATACTGAGTATGAGAAAAGGCAACAAAGGAAGTGTGTAACTTAACAAGCATTAAGATGAAGTCTTGGTATTTGCAAACATAGCTATTCATTTCTCAAACTTTTGTGATATCACCATATATATAATACATTTAAGATGATTTTTATCTGGTTAATTGGTGGAGAAATTACCAAGAGCTCTTTTGATTTTTTTTCAACCAAAAAAGTCTATCAAGAATTCCATTATGAAATAAATTTACTCTTAGAATTATCACAGGCACGTACGTTTAATTTTGTTTTCTATGCAAAAAGAGAGCATTGGCACATTTTGTTAAACTTAGTATTTTTGGCAATTAAATAACTTAGTTCCACAAGACATGAGGTCTATATTGCTGAACTTCCTTGGTGGGAGTAGTAGACCAATGAAGTTCTGTAGCAAAGCAGTCAGTACAAATGTTAGAAAATCAAGGCAGATGTTGAAATGAATACAAACTAGATATATTGCAAGAAGAATTAATCATGTTGTGGTTGAGCTAAAAACATAGGCTTAATCATTCATGTGTCTGTGAACTTGCTAATGCATGAAATAGTATATATTTAAGAAAAAAAAACTACATATTCTTGCTGCTAACCTAATACATGCACCTAACAAAGAATACAAGTTCTCTTCCCTCTGCCATCCAAATGCATCTGGGAAATTGGTGGCGGCTGTGGCATTAATTCATTACATAAGACTGACAAGACATAGCGGCATTTTTCTTTCCTGTATCATACCAGTAGTGTTCACATAGAGCAAAGACAAGCCTGGGCATGGTAGATATGTATAAGACACATCCTAATTCTGCTCTACTTGCTAACTTTCCAAATGTGTTTTTATTGCGTGGCTTTCTTTCATTAATTGAAGTTTGTTATCAGGGCAAGCTATGGCAGAGATGGAAGCTGCAAGCAAGATGGTTATGATGGAAGTCGTGGAAAAGAGGAAGCCTACAGAGGCTATGGAAGCCATAGAGCCAATAGAAGCCATGGAGGAAGTGCAGTCAGTGAGGACAATGCAGCCACTGGAGATCAGGAAGAACATGCAGCCAATATAGGCAGTGAAAGAAAAGGCAGTGAGGGTGATGGAGATAAGGGAGTCATTCGAACCAGTGAAGAGAGTGGAGCCCTTGGACCCAATGGAGAAGAAAATTGCTCAGAGACAGATGGTCCAGGATTGAAGAGAGCTGTGTCTCAGGACTTTGAATATCTACAGGAGGTAACGCACCATTTGAAAAGCAGATTGAACTCCTCTCATTGCAAATGTGTTTCTTCATGGGACATGTAGCATTTCCAGCCGTTCCAAATAGATTTCAATCATATACCACAAAGCCTTAAACATTTTAAATTATAGGTTTGTACGTGGATCCTTATTACTTCTAATTTGCGTGGTTCCTATTTACTTCCAAAGGCAAAAATCTCTTATTTGTTTGTCTTTATTACTCAGATCACATATTTGGGGTAGTGTCTCTTGACTCATACTTTTAAAAAATATTTTAAAAAATTAATTGACATATAATAATTGTATATATTTATGGGGTACAGAGTGATATTTTAACATATACAATTTGTAATGATGACATCAGGGTATTTAGCATGTCCACCACCTCAAACATTCATCGTTTTCTTGTGTTGGGAACAATCAATATCCTCTCTCCTAGCTATCTGAAAATATATAATGAATTATTGTTAATTATAGTTATCCTACAGTACTATAGAATATTAGAATTTATTTCTCCTATCTAGTCATACATTTGGATCCTTTAACCAGCCTTTCTCTATCACTCTCCCCTACTCCTCTTCCCAGCCTCCGGAAACCACTATTTTACTCTCTAGTTATGTGACATCAATTTTTTAGCATCTGCATATGAGTAAGAACATGTGGTTTTTACCTTTCTCTTCCTGGTTTATTTCATTTAACATACATTGAGTCCAGGTTCATCCATGTTGCTGCAAATCACAAGATTTCATTCTTTTTTATGGCTAAATAGCATTTATTTCTGTATATATGTCACGTTTTCTTTATCAGTTCCTCTCTTGATGGATGCTTAGGCTGATTCCCTATTTTGGCTATTGTGATTAGTACTGTAGTAAATATGGAGGTGCTGATAGCTCTTTGATACACTGATTTCCTCTTTTTTGTAGATATGTACCTAGTAGTGGAATGATTGGATCATATGGTAGTTCTATTTGTAGTTTTATAAGGAACCACAACACCATTCTCCATTATGGGTGTAGTAGTTTACATTCCCACCGACGGTATATAAGAGTTCCCTTTTTTCCACATCTTCACCAACATTTATTTTTTGTGTTTTGATAATAACCATTCTAACTAGGATGAGATGATATCTCATTGTGGTTCTGATTTGCATTTTCCTGATGATTAACTATGTTGAATTTTTTTTTTCATCTATCTGTTGGTTATTTGTATGTCTTCTTTTGAGAAATGTCTATTCAAATCATTTGCCCATCTTTTTTATTATACTTTAAGTTGTAGGGTACATGTGCACAACGTGCAGGTTTGTTACATATGTATGCATGTTGGATTATCTGCTTTTATCTGTTGAGTTGTTTGAGTTTCTTATTTTCTGGATTTTAACCCCTTGTTGGACGAATAGTTTGCAAATATTTTCTCTCATTCTTCAGGTTGTTTCTTCACTTTGTTGATCATTTCCTTTTCTGTGCAGAAGATTTTTAGTGTGATATAATTCTATTTGTCTATTTTTTATTCTGTTGCCTGTGCTTTTGAGGTCCTATTCTTTTTTCCCAAACCAATGTCCAGAAGCATTTTCTTATATTTTCTAGTAGTTTTATAGTTTCAGGTCTTACATTTAAGTATCTAATCTATTTTGAGTTGATTTTTTTTTTTATATGGTGAGAAATAGGGGTCTAGTGTCAGTCTTTTGCTTATGGATATTTAGTTCCCCAGCACCATTTATTGAAGACATTTCTCTTTCCCCAATGAATATTCTTGATGCCTTTATCAAAAATCAACCACAATGAGATAAATGAATATGTGGATCTATTTATGGGTCCTTTATACTGTTCCATTGGTATGTGGGTCTGTTTTTTGGTTGCTGTAGTTTTGTGGTATATTTTGAAATCTGATATTCTGATGCCTCCAGTATTGTTCTTTTTCCTCAGGATTGCTTTGGCTATTCTAGGTCTTTTTTGATTCCATGAAAATTTTAGGATTTTTTTCCTATTTCTGTGAAGAATGTCATTGGTATTTTCATAAGGAATACATAGAATTTGTATATTGCTTGGGATAGTAGGGTCATTTTAGCAATATTAATTCTTCTAGTCCATGATCATAGGGTGCCTCTCCTTTTGTGTGTGTGTCCTTTTCAGTTTCCTTCATCCATGTTTTACAGTTTTTCTTATAGAGATCTTTTACCTCATTGGTTAAATTTATTTCCAAGTATTTTATTTTGTAGCTATTGTATATGGGGTTGCTTTTGTGATTTCTTTCTCAGCTAGGTTGTTGGTATATACAAATGTTACAGATTTTTCTATGCTGATTTTGTATCCTGCAACTTTACTGAATTTGTTTATCAATTCTAAGAATTTTTTGGTGGTGTTAAAGGTTTTTCTATTTATAAGATCATGTCATCTGCAAACAGAGACTATTTGACTTCCTCTTTTCCAATTTGGATGTCTTCTGTTTCCTTCTCTTGCCGAATTGCTCTGATTAGGACTTCCAGAACTAAGTTGAGTAAGAGTGGTGAAAGTGGATATTTTTGTCTTATTCCAGTCCTTAGAGGAAAGACTTTCAGCTTTCTCTCATTCAGTATGATGTTAGCTGTGGGTTTTTCATATATGGTCTTTATTGTTTTGAGGTATGTTCCTTCTATACCCAAACTGTCGAGAGTTTTTATCATGAGGGAATGTAGAATTTTATCAAATGCTTTTTTTTTTGGTATATTTTAACATGATAATATAATTTTTGTGTTTGATTCCATTGATGTGATGTATCATCTTTCTTGATTTGCATATGCTGAATCTCTCATGTATCCCTGGGATAAATCCCACTCGATCATGGTATATAATATTTTTGATATAGTATTGGATTCAGTTTGCTAGTATTTTGTTGATTATTTTTGCATCTGTCTTCATCAGAGATCTTGGCTTGTAGTTTTTTGTTTGTTTGTTTGTTTTAATTGTTGTGTCCTTATCTGGTTTTGAGATCAGAGTCATACTGACCTCACAGAATGAGTTTGGAAGAATTCCCTTCCCTTCACCTTTTTTGGAATAGTTTGAGAATCGACATTAGTTCCTATGTAAATCTTTGGTAGAATGTAGCACTGATGCCATAGAGTACTGGACTTTTCTATGTTGGGAGACTTTTTGTTGCTGATTAAATCACATTATTCATTATTGGTTTGTTCAGGCTTTCTATTTCTTCTTGGTACAATCTTGCTAGGTTGTATGTGTCCAGGAATTTCTCCATTTCCTCTAGATTTTCTAATATATTGCTGTGTATTTTTCATAATAGTCTCTTATGATTCTTTGTATTTCTGTGGTATCAGTTGTGATGTCTGCTTTTTTGTTTCTGATTTTATTTATTTAGGTCTTTTGTACTTTCTTGTTAGTTAATCTAGCTAATGGTTTGTCCATTTTGTTTATCTTTTCAAAAAGCCAAATGTTCATGTTGTATTTCTTCTGTATTGTTTTTGAGTCTCAATTTCATTTACTTTTGCTCTGATCTTTATTATCTCTTTATTTCTATTAATTTGGAATTTGGTTTGTTCTTGCTTTTCTATTTCATTGGGGTGCATCATTAGATTGTTATTCAAATTCTTTCTGCTTTTTAAATGTAGTCATTTATTGCTATAAACTTGTCTCTTAATACTGTTTTTACTGTATCCCATAAGTTTTGGTGTGCTGTGTTTCTATATTCATTTGCTTCAAATAATTTATTAATTTCCTTCTTAATTTCTTTATTGGCCAATTGGTGTTCAGGAGTATATATTTTTAATTTCCATGTATTGTTACAGTTTTGAATGTTTCTCTGGTTATTGATTTCTAGTTTATTCTATTTTGGTCAAAAAGGATACTTGATAATAATGTTGATTTAAAAGAATGTTTTGAGACTTGTTTTGTGTCCCAACATATGGTCAGTCTTAGAGAATGTTTCATGTGCTGATGAAAATAATATATATTCTGCAGCTGTTGGATGAAATGTTCTATAAATGTCTGTTAGGTTCATTTGGTCTATGCTGCAGTTTAAATCCAATGTTTCTTTGTTGATTTTCTGTATAGATGATCTGTCCAGTGCAGAGAGTGAGGTGTTGAAGTTCTCAACTATTATTATATTGTAGTTTATCTCTCTCTTTAGATCCAATAATATTTGCTTTATACATCTGGGTACTCTAGTGTTTGGTTCATATGTGTTTATAGTTATTATATCCTCTTGCTGAACTGATCCTATTATCATAATATAATGTCTGTGTTTTTCTCTTTTTTACATCCTTTGACTTTAACACCTGTTTTATCTGATATAAGTGTAGCTATTCATGCTTGCTTTGGATTTCTGTTTGCATGGAATATCTTTTTCCATTTCTTCATTTTCAATCTGTGTGTGTCATTACAGGTAAGATGAATTTCTTATAGGCAACATATAATTGGGTGTTTTTATTTTTTTATTTTATTTTTTACTTTTTTAACCATTCTACTAGTCTATATGTTTGATTACAGAATTTTGTCTGTTTATGGTCAAGTTTATTATTGATATGTGAACACTTACTCCTGTCATTTTGTTAACTGTTTCTGGTTGTTTTGTGTATCCTTTTTTTTCTATTCTCTTACTGTTAATCTTTGTTGTTATATAATCTTTTGTAGTAATAAGGTTTGATTCATTTGCATTTCACCTTTCTATACCTGCTTTACACATTTTATAATTTCATGTTTTCATGATAGTAGTTATTGTCTTTTTCCTTTCAGATGTAGGACTCCCTTAAGCATTTCTTATAAGACCTCTCTAATGGTGATGAATTCCTCTGCTTTTTGCTTATCTGGAAGAGGCTTTATTTCTCCATTTCTGAAGGATTGCTTTTCTGGTAATACTATTTTGGGCTAGCAGAGTTTTTTCCAGCACTTTGAATATATCATCCTATTCTCTCCTGGCTTGTAAGGTTTCTGTTCAGAAATCTGCTGTTAGTCCAAAGAGGATTTCCTTGTATGTGATAAGACTCTCCTTTTGCTGTTTTTAGTATTCTCTCTTTGTCACTGACTTCTGACAGTTTTACTGTAATTTTCTTTTGAGAGGACTTTTTTGAGTTGAATGTATTTTATAACCTTTGAGCTTCCTGAATCTGGATGTTCATATCTCTCCCAAGATGTGGGAAGTTTTCAGCTGTTATTTTATTAAATAAGCTTTCTACATCTTTACATCTTTCTGGAACCCCATAATTCAAAAATACATCCTCTTAATGTTGTCCCATAAGTTCTATAGGCTCTCTTTATTCTTTTCTTTTCTCTTTTTTCTTGTCTGCCTGAATCATTTTAGAAGACATGACTTCAAGTTCAGAAATTCTTTATTCTACTTGGTCTAGTCAGCTGTTGAAGCTCTGTATTGTATTTGTTAATATTATTTGTTGAATTCTTTATCTTCAATATTTCTGTTTGGTTCTTTTTTAATGATATCTATTCCTTTGTTGAATTTCTCACTCAGATCATGATTTTTTTAAAAATTTCATTGATTTGTCTATCTGTATTCTCTTGTATCTTGCTGAATTTCTTTAAGATGATTATTATTAATTCCTTTTCTGGCACCTCACATTTTCTTTTCTGTTGTCTGCTACTGGAGAATTACTATGTTCCTTTGAAAGTATGTTTCCTTATTTGTTAATGTTTCTTGTGTCCTTGTGTTGATATCTGTCCATCTGGTGGAGCAATTGCTTCTTATAATGTTATGGAGTAGCTTTCATAAGGAAAGACTTATTCCATAGATGGGTCCTGGGGTGTTGGTTGGGTGGGGTGCATTAACTTTGGTTCTGGGTAGATGCAGCAGTGTGGTCTCTATGCTGTAATATACATTAGCAATGTTTGCTAGTACCTCACTGGCCCAGGCAGCAAAAATTTGTGGCAAAGGTGGCACACCTTTGCCAGGGGTGGGCTTGCCAGGCTGTTTCTCAGGCCAGAGGCAAAAGTGCACATGCGGTGGGTTGAGTGGCTCAGGAATTTGCCCTCCAGGGTTGAACTACCAGACTACTTCTCTGGGCAAGAGTGTGGTCACACAGGGTGGGACAGCTGGCTTGGGGTCTGGCTTACTGGGATCAGAGCTGCTGAGCTGTTTTTCTGGTCAAGGGTGCAAGTGCACAGCAGTTAAGCCAGCCTAGAGTTGGCTTCGCCAATGTGCAGTACTGGAGTTATGGCTGACCTTTCCTGGGCCCAAGATCTGAGCAGTCGGGGTCACAGCATTTCAGCCATCAATGGGGGCTTGGTGAAATGACAGTAGAGCGGCAAGACTGGAGAGGCACAGTGTTTACTGGCCCCCAGAACATAGTGCACTTCAGCAGTGGCTCTAGATTTAAGATGGCACCAGGCTGCAGCAGCTTGTTGGGAAATACACAACCTTTGCTCCTTATCTGGAGCAATGCAGACACATGAATTTCAGGCACCTTCCCAAACTGAACTCAGGGCTTGTCAGGACTATGAGATTCTCCTGTAGTAAGTACTGCAGTTGTCTGTAGTGGCAATTGGGGCTAATGAGAGTCTTCTGCTTACCTTTTCCCAATAAGGAGAATTCCTTCCGGGCTCTGAGCTGATCATGGTAGGGGAGATGGGGCAGCAGAAGCAGAGTACCTCACTTCCCTCTCTTTGCTGCCATTTTGAGATTCCATGCTATACAGTGACCTCACCACCCCATCACTGCACTCCAGCACTCTCCCTCAGACACACCAGTTGAACTCTGTTTATTCATTCTCTTTTTCCTTTTTTGTGAGGCGGACAAGCACCAGGTGCCACCAATAAGCTATCTTACTGACATCACTCCAATCAGAGCCAATTATTTTTTTCTGAGTTTTTTTATTGTGGTAAAATATACATATCATAACATTTATCATTTCAACCATTTTTAAGTGTACAAACAAGTTGGATTTATTACATTCAGAATATTGTGAGATTGTCACCACTATCCATTTTCACAACTTATTTTTTTTTACCATCCCAAACTAAACAAGTATTGTTTCCCCGTCCTCCAACCCCTGATAACCTCTATAAGTATTGTTTCCCCATCCTCCAACCCCTGATAACCTCTGTAAGTATTGTTTCCCCGTCCTCCAACCCCTGATAACCTCTATTCTACTTTTTCTCTTGGTAACTTATATAAGTGGAATCATACAATATTTGTCCTTTTGTGTCTGGCGTATTTCACTTTTTAGGTTTTCAGAGTTTATCCACGTTGTAGCATGGGTCAGAATTTCATTCCTTTTCAAGGGTGATAATATTTTATCATATGCATATACCACATTTTGTTTATCCATTCATCTACTGATGGAAACTTGGGTTGTTTCCACCTTTTGGTTATTGTAAATAGCGCTGCTGTGAACATTGATGTACAAGTATCTGTTTGAGTCCCTGCTTTCAGGTTTTGAGGGGGTATATAGCTAGGAGTGGCATTGCTACATCATGTAATAAGTCTACGCTTAACTTCTTGAGCAACCGATAACATAAAATTTTAATTCAAGTAATATACTGTGTTTATACAATGATTTTGTCATTCGCAAAACATTTATTGACTTTATAAATAGGTTTAAAATATTCAAGTAGTTCACAGATGCTACATCAATAGAAATTATCACAGATAACATTCTCTGGACCATGTGGTATTTGAACTCATTCTTGAGAAATGGGGAGTATCTGGATATCTGAGAACATAGGTGGAACTCCAGACATAAAAAAGATTATGCCAGTCTACTCCCCTAGCCTATTTTCTTGTCACACAAACTGGCTTTGGAGATGCCATGCTCTTTCATGAATCAGCGCTCCTGTGCAAGCTGTTTCCTCTGGAAGGCTGCCCCCTCACCTCTTCTCTGTTTGGTGAATTAGTAATCCTTCATGGGCCAAATCAAGTATCAACTTTGACTTACCAAGGCAGAGTTATATACCCCTTCCTCTGTACTTTTGTCCATAGTTCCAATTTAGTACTTACGGTATTATTGTTAGTTATGTTATTTTTTTGCTTTCACACTACATTGTGAACTCTTAAAGGAAAGAATTATATCTAATCCTTGCTTGATTATTTGTCTACCAACTCACCCAACTTCAGTGTCTAACCTGGGACATGGCGTATGATAGGCACACAGTAATTGTGGAATAAATCAATAAAGGATGAAAAGAAAGAAAAAAAGGAAGGAAGGAAATTTCGTGGATGGTTTCTAATGGGAAAGCAGTGCCAGTGGGAAAATATCTATGTCTGTCTATCTATCATCTATCTATCTATCTATCTATCTATCTATCTATCTATCTATCTTAATTAATTAATTAAAGACATTAAAACAGGATATCCCAATGTAAGTTTCATGGCAAACCTGGTTATCTCCAGTTATCTCAAGGAATGTTTTGGAAATTTATAGAGGAAGTGGATCTTCCTTTCATTTTAATTTAAAAAGGACATGGTGTCATGCCATGTTTTTGTGGTTGAAAAGGTCATAAAAACCAGTCTTTTACAGAATAGCACAGCTCTCTCAGTGCCAAGAATCGCTGTTTAGACACAAAGATGAGCTTATCAACAGAAGAACTTACCAACAATAGTTGACATATTTTCCCACAGGACAGGGCATACCACATAAATTGTCACATTTTGTGGTTTTTATCCTTGAGTATCTTCTTTGTAAGTTGATGAAAGCCAGCTACATTTTCAGTGATGCGTGTTTACACTCTTGAATTTGTGTTGTTTGATTTTCCTTCATTTTCTTTATCATTTGAAAGTTATTTCTGCAGGGTTTTCATGCTTTCAGTTTTGTGAAGGTACCTTAAAGCAGTGGAACAGACATCCCCACACTGTGCTTTATATTTTTTCAAGAGGCTGTTTCGCATAGCCTAGCTGGATGTATGCTTTGGAATCAGACAGACTTTGACTTCAAACTCTACTTCCCCTACTTACTAGTATTATGACTGAATAAATTATTTACTATCTCTAAATTTTAAATTTGTATAAGTAAATTGGAGATAATTATACTTACTTGTTGGGCTATAGTAAGGAGTCACAAAGATATCTAAATATGATGCCTAGCAAAGTAGCTGATACATGGTAAAAATTCCACAAATGTTAAGTCCCAAATTGTACAGTTGGGTACCTATAGCGCCTTGCATTTCACCTGTACCATCAGTCATCTCAATAATAGATTAGTTCTGTCTCTTCTGATGACATTGTTGAGTTTTTCTAGTAAATGTGGATTTTATAAGAATGTAGATGTTATAGATCTTGCATTTTATTTTCCAAATGACCCCTCACTAGGCATATTTCTCCTACTGTTAACCTATTAATGAAATAAAAATCGGTTTTTGGACTTCTTTTAGGAGCCAGGTGGTGGAAATGAGGCCTCAAATGCCATTGACTTAGGTGCTGCACTGTCAGCACCTGATGATGAGAGCGACAATAAGGACATACCAGAATCATCAATACAATCAGATTTTTCTGCCAATCACTCATCTCCTTCCAAAGGTTTTGGGAGGTCTGCTGATGCTAACTTTGCCAGTGCCATCTGTGAGTGTGTTCAATATAATCTCCAAATGCTACTATCTGTTCACATATTAAATAGTGTTTAACCACTGCTTCATGATCTGTTAGGAATCAAATTATTATTCTCACATTCAGTTGAAATAAACTCAGATTGGTATATGCTTTTAAAACATCTATGCTTTACTGAATCTTTATGGTACCTAAATTTGAACTACAATTGAGAAATTGAGTCCCTTATCTGGATTTATGTGTGTTTTCTAATCACAATAACTGAAAATATATTCATGCTCAACAATGTATTTTAACCATCATGATTTGTGTTATCTGATGGTTTCAGAGTTACTGAAACTATACTTTCAGTAAAAAATAAAATACAATAAAAGGAAAGAAATTTGTTTGTTTTTTATTTTGAGATAAGATCTCGCTCTGTCACTTAGGCTGGATTACAGTGGCATGATCACGGTACATGGTAGCCTCAACCTCTGGTTCTTAATGATCCTCCCACCTTGGCCTCCCAAGTGTTGGGATTACAGGTGTGAGCCACACTACCTGGCCAAAGAAAATAAATTTGGCTAAGTCGTGCCTCATTTGTGGAGGCACTGTAGCATATAAGGTGAATAGATGAGTAATTTAATTTTTTTTTCTATAACTCCATCAGGTGCAGATTTTTCTTTTTTAAAAAAAAATTTTCTATAATCCATCAGGCACAGAACTAGTAATTTCTCTTATTATCTCCCCTTACATCTTTGCAGTATATGCTGGATTTGTAGAATTACCTGAGGAATCACCTAAGCAACCCTCTGAAGTCAATGTTAACCCACGCTATGTCTCTCCTTCATGTAAAAAACCACTAATCCACATGTATGAAAAGGAGTTCACTTCTGAGATCTGCTGTGGTTCTTTGTGGGGTGAGTTTGGTTTGTTTTCTTAAAGAATATATTTTTACGTAGCAAACCTGTGAAAATCATAGACATAGAATATTTGTTTACTCTTACCAAGTCATTAAAATAAAAATGTATTTATAGTAGTTAATTTACTCAGAATTAGTTTTGCTGATTTTTTTTCACTCAGTGCAGTTGGATGTTTGAATTGATAACCCCCTCCTTTGTATTCTATTTCTTTTAAACCTGAGTTAACTTGGATGGCAGGCGAATCACGAGGTCAGGAGTTTGAGACCAGCCTGGACATCATAGTGAAACTTTGTACTAAAAATACAAAAAATTAGCTGGGTGTGGTGGCAGGTGCCTGTAATTCTAGCTACCTGGGAGACTGAGGCAAGGAGAATTGCTTGAACCTGGGAGGTGGAGGTTGCGGTGAGCAGAGATCATGCCACTGCACTCCAGCCTGGGCAACAGTGCAAGACCCCCCCTCTGTCTATATATATATATATATATATATATATATATATATATAATATATATTATAAATATAATATATAAATAACATATATTACATATAATATAACATAAATAATATAATATATAATATATATACACAATTGGACTAGGTTATGATTGTTACAGAGTTTAAGATTCATATTTCTTGGAAATCAAAACCACAATGAGATACCATCTCACACCAGTTAGAATGGCAATCATTAAAAAGTCAGGAAACAACAGGTGCTGGAGAGGATGTGGAGAAATAGGAACACTTTTACACTGTTGGTGGGACTGTAAACTAGTTCAACCATTGTTGAAGACAGTGTGGTGATTCCTCAAGGATCTAGAACTAGAAATACCATTTGACCTAGCCATCCCATTGCTGGGCATATACCCAAAAGATTATAAATCATGCTACTATAAAGACACATGCACACGTATGTTTATTGTGGCACTATTCACAATAGCAAAGACTTGGAACCAACCCAAATGTCCACCAGTGACAGACTGTATTAAGAAAATGTGGCACATATACACCATGGAATACTATGCAGCCATAAAAAAGGATGAGTTTGTGTCCTTTGTAGGGACATGGATGCAGCTGGAAACCATAATTCTCAGCAGACTATCGCAAGAACAGAAAACCAAACACCGCATGTTCTTACTCATAGGTGGGAACTGAACAATGAAATCACTTGGACTCGGGAAGGGGAACATCACACACTGGGGCCTATTATGGGGAGGGAGGAGGGGGGAGGGATTGCACTGGGAGTTATACCTGATGTAAATGACAAGTTGATGGGTGCTGACAAGTTGATGGGTGCAGCACACCAACATGGCACAAGTATACATATGTAACAAACCTGCACGTTATGCACATGTACCCTAGAACTTAAAGTATAATAATAAAAAAAAGAAAGAAAAAAAAATGTGGCTATTGTGATATACCTATAAAAACTAATAAAACTTAAAAAAAATCATATTTCTAATTTAGGGTAGTGTTCAACATATGATACTTTATGAGGTATTCCAAGAAATATTTCTTCAAGATCTTGTTTTTAAAAAGCCTTGGAAATTTGTAGAAAAAGTTCCTTCTATAATGTCTTAACTCAGATAGACTTTTTAAAATCCTTTGTTTCAGAAGAATTATAACCACATTGGCAATGCTGAGACAATATTTTACCTCAAGCCAATCTGAATTATAAATGAAACAGAATAAATAAATGCAAGAAAGGAAGAAATCCAAAGTAATTGACAACCTCTGTCTTGCAATTTCTTTTCTTTTCTTTTTTTTTTTTTTGAGACAGAGTCTCGCTCTGACGCCCAGGCTGGAGTGCAGTGGCGCTATCTCGGCTCACTGCAATCTTCTCCTCCCGAGTTCACACCATTCTCCTGCCTCAGCCTCCTGAGAAGCTGGGACTACAGGCACCCGCCACCACGCCTGGCTAATTTTTTGGTATTTTTAGTAGAGACGGGGTTTCATCATGTTAGCTAGGATGGTCTCGATCTCCTGACCTTGTGATCCACCTGCCTCGGGCTCCCAAAGTGCTGGGATTACAGGAGTGAGCCACAGCGCCCAGCCTGTCTTGCAGTTTCATAGATTTTGCTTAATGTATGATTGAACAAAGTGCAGGGTTTTAAATTAAAAATAGAAATGGTAACAAACATTGTAATTATATGGATTAAAGAATTTTTAAAAATCATCTCAAAGTTCTGCTAATTTAGTGTGTCAAACAACAAGATAGCATGAATATTTCAGTCTGGCAACTGCCCAGAAATGTAGTTAATGTCTAATAACTCATTGTTATAACCTGTAATTTTATATTTTGAAAAATAAAAAATTATGGTAAAAATTGACTATACTTCTTCCTCCTTCTCTGATTCCCCTGTTCGAAGAAGATGCAGCTCCTAAACATGCCATTGGCCATAAGTTAGAGAACTGGTTAACGATAGGGTGAGAAAATGAAGGCAAAATCACTTAAGTTTTCTCCTTATGCTCAGGGAGCACAGGTATGCTCCAAGTGCAAGGAGGACTGTGAAATTTTATCTTGTTACATTACTTGGCTGGTTATTTCCTATATCACTTTATGGTGAAAAGCTCCCATAGTAGTTTCAAGTGTAATTTAACTTTAGTTCTGTCTTCTATTTCAGTCCTCTTATTTGATCTTTAAACAGTGCTTATGTTTGAACCAATAGAGCCAGTCAACAAATAAAAGAGAGTGTAGAAATTGAGATACATGAAGGTAGGAATTAATTTCACAGGCATTTGACAACGGTAAATTTTTAACAAATTCATGAACAGAGAATCATTCAATTTAAAAACAATTACTTACATATAATTATTTTAAAAACATTCAAACATTTACTTATGTTTAGAAATGAGAAATGGGCTGAATTGAACTCTTTGCATGTGCTAGACTAAGAATGTTTAATGATAATTTTCAAAAATGTTGATTGATTTTGATAAAGTTCAGAACACTACTAAAGGGTGCTAAGATATACATAAATTTCCATTTGTGAGATGGCATACCAGATGCCAGCCAGTGGAATACTGCCAGAGGGAATTATCTTCTATATTTTTATGTATTTTGTTGAAATTTGTTCTGTTGGTAGAGAGTACATAGTTACACAGTATGAGGTCAATATAGCCTAAACTGATAAGTCATCTTTACATAGATCAGCATACTGGAATAGCAAAAATAGTAATATAGATGCAATTATGAAAAATAATCTGAGCTAATATAGCACTTTTTATATATGAACAGGAGTCAATTTGCTGTTGGGAACCCGATCTAATCTATATCTGATGGACAGAAGTGGAAAGGCTGACATTACTAAACTTATAAGGCGAAGACCATTCCGCCAGATTCAAGTCTTAGAGCCACTCAATTTGCTGATTACCATCTCAGGTTTGTTAAAGAACTAAAATTAGCTGAGTAATTATGCAGATTAATTAGTCTGCAAACTGGGTTAAAGACTTTCTCAGGTGAAAGTGTTCATAGAAGAGCACTTTAAATATAACCTTTAATTGGGACACCAGACTTTCCTACTTGTATTCTCTTATCTATTTACAATTTAAAGTAATTTCCTTTTATTATAAAGTACCTAACCTAGGTTACTGATAAGAAAAACCACAACATTTGCATCCTTGCATGTTCTCTCCAGTGCAGCTTCCTACAACTTCAGATCTCTAATTTTCATTCACTCGTGCACAGGACTGCATCAACATCCACCATGTCTCATTCTTGTGATGTGTTAGAAGCAACAAAGAACAAAGTGAATAATAATCAGATATAAAAGAGACTTGTCCTTAGTATTTAACCTTATCACAAGGGCCTACAGATAGTTTGTAACAAGACTGGATCCATTAAGATCTTTACACCTTTTCCAAATAGTAGTTAAATTTCTTAGTTTTGGTCAGTCAGAGCCTGAACCTTAGAATACAAGAGAGCAAGTAAATGAGTGTTAAGAGTGATCGCGATTAGTAAACAGCATTTAGTATCAGGAAAGCACCAATATTAAAGCTGATTATAAGCAAAAGATGATTGACAAAAGGAGAGAAAAAGTAAGAAAATATGGCTTGTCTATGGAATGAAATGATGCTAATTACAGACTTTATATGAGTTTATATATTTTTATTATATATAACATGTTTTATATATAATTAGTGCACAAATTGCCATGTTGCACACTAATGATTGTGTATTATTCCTAAAATGATTAACTTTGCTTTATGTTTTGGTTAGAGGAGAAATCCCTTTAGAGGTATGCTCAGACTTCATGATTTTTTAAATCATGTTTTATAGTCAGTTGCTTATAATGGTTTAAGGTATGTGGAAGTAATATTTGTTGTTTGAAAACATCTGGGTGGCTTATAGACTACATATCTGTATAACAGATTTCTTTACTCTTTATCCAACTTCCTCTAATCTAAATGTGTTCTTCTCTAATTCTTGAGCTTCTCTGAAATGTGGAATACTTTTCCATCAAACAGTACTGAGAACATCAGTATAAGAAGATACTCACTAGTTTAAAGCACAAATTTATTTTACCATTTAAGAAATAGAATAGCCGTTGTGTATTAGTCCGTTCTCATGCTGCTATAAGGACATACATGAGACTGCGTAATTTGTAAAGGAAAGGGGTTTAATTGACTCACAGTTGCATATGGCTGGGGAGGCCTCAAGAAACTTACAATCACAGCAGAAGGGAAAGCAAACACGTCCTTCTTCACATGGCAGCAGCAAGGAGAAGTGCAGAGCGAAGAGGGGAGAAGCCCCTTATAAAACCATCAGATCTTGTGGTTTATAACTCACTATCATGAGAAAAGCATGAAGGTAACTGCCCCCATGATTCAATTACCTCCCAATGGGTCCCTCACTCAACACATGGGGATTACAATTTGGATTACAATTCAAGACCATATCACATAAATGTAGATATCTGAACCTTAACACTGCTTCAAAAATGTTATATTAAAAACATATGAAAGATTAATGACGTAAGTAAGAATCCTATTGTTGGCCCTAGAAATCATGTAATAATAAACCATAAAAATGACAAAGAAAAATGATTATAAAGTCACTATATAGGGGAAAAGAAATGTGTGATTTTTTCATGTCCTGTGTTTCCTGACTGAATTGTAAGAATTTGATGGGATTTACAATTAGGAAATTAATATTAACGATAAATTTAGTTGGAGGAATATATAATGAAACTGTTCAGCTATTTTACAAGCATGCTGGAATGACAGAATACAAAGATACCCATACTGCTGTCCCTGAATACCTTAACAGTCAATATTCAGCCACCCCACTCATACACACACACTACCAGGGACAGCTTTTAGGTCTCTGAACCCCAGAGGAGTCATGACTTAGTGAATAGTCAAGGTACAAGTGAATGGATGGTAATTATCTTGCCTGCATAATGAAAGGCTTAACCCTGTCCCAAAAAAGGTTTAGATCCCCTTCAGAGAGGCACATAGGTAGATACTTTGACTATTTCTTGGAATTGAGAGACTAAAATAATCTGTCATATTTCCAAACCCTGAATGGGAGATTCTGATGCAATGCAGTTTTTTTACAAGTGCTTTTTACATTAATAAAAATATTTTTTTAAAGGCAAAATATCTTTACATTTTTTTCTTCTAATATATTAAAAGAAAGATTGATTTTAAATACTGTATCTTTTCTTATCTATTAGGTCGTAAGAACAGACTTCGGGTGTATCATCTGACCTGGTTGAGGAACAAGATTTTGAATAATGATCCAGAAAGTAAAAGAAGGCAAGAAGAAATGCTGAAGACAGAGGAAGCCTGCAAAGCTATTGATAAGTTAACAGGCTGTGAACACTTCAGTGTCCGTAAGCCACATTTCATGTTTACTATGGCAATATAAATTTTGCATCCTTTCATTTGGTGAAGTACATAATTATGAAAGGCAATGCAGAGAAAGGAAACAATTTGCAGTTTCAAACACAGACGGGATCAGGCATGTTCAGGGTGGTATGGCTATAGACAGCAACTTCAAATCAAAGAATAGTAAATTTCACTGACACGTCTTCCAGGTCTTCTATGTTACAATCTTGTTTGTTTTTTTTTTTTTTTGAGAAAACATTGATTGACTAAAATAGTTATTGGTGTTCGGTTTGGTTTACCTCCTCACCTTACTTTCCTTCCTAGTCACCCTGAATATTCCAGATAAACCGGTATTTTTTTTCCTGCCTCTATATAGCTTTGCTATATAAATGATCGAGATTTATCTTCACAAACTTGGGGAGACTCATATGATACTCTCTTTCTTTTGGAACAACAGTAAGATTGAATCCCTCCTAATACTGACCAGGAAACTTAACAATGAGTCAGAAAGAAAATTCTATGATCTACTGACTCTCGCTCCCACTGTTGATATTCATGAGTATAATCACTATTTTCCATCTGATTAGAATATTTTCATATACCCTTTCTCTTCACAACCATCCACTGTGAAAAGTGGTAACAATCCTAGGGGTTCAGAATCCTGCTCTCAGCTGTAAAAAACTGTGAGCTAATGTCATCCCATTCTGTTCTATTTCTGAAACAAACCCTCCTCTACTCTCGGCCTTCTTTTGCTTCTTTCCCTCTTCATTAATTGCCTCTTCAGGCAAACTGGTGGCATAGGTGAGAAATAACTGGAATCACATTATATAAATTGCAATGGGATACTTCTATCCTGACTGACTATTATTGTTCTGCATATAAAGTGACCTTCTCAGGATAGGTTTTTGTATGTGTGTGCATATGTATACATACACCACTAAAGAGGGAAATGAGTACCCAGATAACTTAAGCATTAAATAAATACACTAGTTTCTTCTAGGTTTAGGTATCACTACTTCACTCCAGATCATATTATGCAAATGTGATAGTCCCAGAGGTGAAAGATATCCCCAGATGTTAACTTGGGCGTTTATATAGCAAAACTACCTCCTACTAACTTGTAAAATATTAGTTCAGTAAGAGATAGTCACAAAGGTACTCATATTGCAAATCTGTGCTCTTTGTAAGGGGTGGAATAGTTAAGTTTAGTTTTCCTGGCTGACCCCATTCCAGTCCACCTAAGCTCTCAGAACAGCAAAAAGCATTCGTCCCACTGACAGGTGGAATTAGTATCATCTTCACACAGGAAGACAAGAACAGATCATAGTTGCCTGGTATTTTCAGAGCCTTCCAAGATCCACAAGACAGTGAACTGGCACCAATTACTACCCTATATTAAATATATAGGAAGTGTTTTAAGAGAGAATATTTTTGATTGTTGGAGGATTAGTAATCATGCTCCTTTGACCTACTTGGGAGCAATGCAAAAGAAAATGCAAGAGCAAGCTAGACCCAGAGAGAGAGAGAGAGAGAGAGAGAAAGCTACACCCAGAGAGAGAGAGAGTAAGCTACACCCAGAAAGAGAGAGAGAGAGAGAAAGAGAGAGAGAGAGAGAGAAAGAGAGAGAGAGAGTGAAAGAGAATGCGTCGGGATGGCAGAAGAAATTGCAGCCAAGGAAGGGCGTTATAGCACAAAGTATAAATCTATCAGGTAAGACAACATATTCCATAAGAACCAGAAGGGCTAATCAAGAGCAAGCATATACCTAATTGTACTTTTTAATTTACCTTTTAAAACAGCCCTATTGAAATAATGTACATACCATGAGATACACTTGTTTAAAGTGCACAATTCAATGGGTTTTAGGAGGTCTATCGAGTTATGTAACAATCACCATGATCTAATTTTTATCATCCCCCAAAGAAACCCCATATTCATTAACAGTTATCCCGCATTCCGTCTTTCTTTACTTCCCCCTCTACCACTCACGGTCCTAGGTATCCATGATAAACTGATAAATGGTTACCTAGGACTTTCTTTCTCTATAGATTTGCCTCTTCTGGACAATTACTATAAATGGAACCATATATTATGTTGTGTTTTATGACAGACTTTTACTTAGCGTAATATTTTCAAGGTTTGTCTATGTTATATATAACATGTATCAGTGATTCCTTTTTATTGATGAGTAGTATTGCATTGAATGGATATACCACATTTTGTTTATCCATACATCAGTTGATGGACATTTGCACTCTTTCCACTTTTTGGCTATTAAAAATAATGCTACTATGAACATTTCATACATCTTCATATGTGGATATGTATGGTTTTTTTTTTCTTGGATAATATTGTTACACTGTTTTTCAAAGTGGTTGCACCGTTTCACATTGCTATCTGTAATGTATGAGGGTTCTATATTCTCTATATACTTGTGAGCACTTGTAGATGTCTGTCTTTTGATTTTAGCCATCCCTATGGGTGTAAAGTGGGATGTTATGAAAGTTTCAATTTGCAGTTCCCTTATGATTAATGTTGTTGAGTATCTTTTCATATGTTTACTGACCATTTGGAGACATGTCTATTCAAGTCCTTTGCCTGTTTTTTAATTGGTTTGCTTATCCTTTTGCTGTTGAGTTGTAAGCATTCTTTAAGTATTCCACATACTAGACTCTTTTTTTCTTTTGAGGCAGAGTCTCGCTCTGTTGCCCAGGCTGGAGTGCAGTGGAGTGATCTCAGCTCACTGCAACCTCCACCTTCCAGGTTCAAGATATTTTCCTGCCTCAGCCTCCCGAGTAGCTGAGATTACAGGTGTTTGCCACCACATCCACTTATTTTTTGTATTTTTTTTTTTTTTTAAGTAGAGATGGGGTTTCACCATGTTGGCCAGGCTGGTGTCAAACTCCTGACCTCAAGTGATCCACCCACCCTGCCCTCCAAAGGAATGGGATTACAGGGGTGAGTCACTGTGCCCAACCCATATACTAGACTCTCATCAGAATATGATTTGCAAGTATTTTCTCCTATTCTGTATGTTGTATTTTCGCTTCCTTGATAGTTTCCCTTGGTGCCCCAAATTTTTATTTTTGATGAAGCCTAATTTATCTTTTTTTTTTCCTTTTCTTGCTTTATACTTTGGGTGTCAAATATAAGAATTCATTGCTATATTCAAGGTCATCAAGATTTATCCCTATGTTTACTTCCAAGAGTTTTATTGTTTTAGTTATGACATTTAGGTATTTGATCAATTTTGAGTTAATTTTGTATATGGTGTGAGATTTGGGCTCCAACTTTACTGCTTTGCATAGGTGTATCCGCTTGTCCCAGCACCATTTGTGGAAGAGACTGCTTTTTCCCTATTGAATGGTGTAACACCATTGACCATAGATGTATGGGTTTATTTACCAACTCCCAATTTTATTCCATTGATCTCTATGTCTCTCCTTATGTTATTTAATACCATACTGCTTTGATTACTGTAACTTGTAGTAAGCTTTGAAATTGGAAAGTGTGAGTTCCCCAACTTAGATTTTCTTTTTCAACATTGTTTGGCTATTAGGAGCTTCCTAAGATTCCATGTGAAATACAGGATCAACTTTTCCATTTCTTCAATAAAAGGCCATTGGGATTTTAATAGGGATTGCATTGAACCTATGGAGACAATTTTGGACAGTATTGCTATTTCAACAATGTTAAATCTACCTATCTATGAGCAGGAGAACTTTTTTCCATTTGTTTAGGTCTTCTTTAATTTCTCTCATCAAGGTTTTAGTGTACAATTTAGAGTGCTCTCGAAGGTGAATATGTATACTCCATAAAACTATACAATAATTTTGTCACCTTTTTGTGGGCATCAAATTGTAACCAAGTAACTTCCCCAAAATATACCATCTGTGCCCTTAAATTGTGGTTATGGCATTTTTTATGACAAATACAAATACTTGAGTGTTCTTGTTAACTCTGTGGCATCATTACTTTTTTGTGTTTTATCATTATAGTCCAACATGAAGAAACAACATATATTGCAATTGCTTTGAAATCATCAATTCACCTTTATGCATGGGCACCGAAGTCCTTCGATGAAAGCACTGCTATTAAAGTGAGTGATCTCCTTTTTCTTTGGATTATATGATTTTTTATTTTGAGAATAAATTGTGAACAGAATCATACTTTGGAATACAGATGCAGAAGTATATGGCATTCTTCTATAGTTAATGGAATTTTGTTGTTAGTTTGCTTGCTTGTTTGTTTGTTTATTTTTTAGAGACAGGGTCTCACTCTCTCACTCTGGCCCAGGCTAGAGTGCAGTGGCATGATCATAGCTCACTGCAGCCTTGATCTCCCCAGCTCAAGCCATCCTCCCACCTCAGCCTCCCAAGTAGCTAGGACTACAGGCACGTATGACGCCTGGTTAATTTTTAAATATTTTGTACAGATGGTGTCTCACTAATGTAACTTGAATATACCATGTCAGTAATTACTGTTTAACCCTTTTTTAGACAATTCACAGGCACCACAGCAAGGGAGAATGCGAGGGAAATTCCCGGCCCCTCCCCTTATAGGACCTTCCCACCAGCCCCTTACTCCCAATTCCTGTAGTCAATATGAAGACCTTCTCTTCTACAGCCCCAAACACAGGCTTTGGGTGCCACCCCAATGAATTGAAGCTGAGAAAGTCCCTGTTTTCTCTTAGTAGGGGGTAGAGAGCCGAGGGAAGGTAAAGAAAGGTATGGCAACGATAGAGGGGAAACACCCTTGGAAGAAAAAGGAGGGAAAAGAAAGCCTTTTCTCCAGTTACCTTGGCCACAATATGTGGGTATGGGAAGGGGTTGGATGGATCTATATTCTTTCCAAGCTGGAACTCTAAACACATTTCTCTCTAGAACTATTAATATTGTGGTTAGGCTTACTAGTACTCTTTCTACCTTTATTACCGTTTGGCTGAACTTCTATGGATAGGCCACATAAATTAACAATATAGTGTCTTAAACAACTAACCTTAAAAATGAGGGACTGTTTTTTTATCTAGAGTAACTTACTTGTAATGCTCCAGAATTCTACTTAAATGGAATTATTTTGTATTTATTCCACAGTAATGAGGGTTGACTAAAGAACCGGCAGCATTCTATCATGTCCAGTAGCTTCTACCCTGGGATGTATATCAGAATTAGCTGGAACATTTGTTAAAAGTTTAGATCTCAGACCCAACACCAGGCTGAATTAGTGGGTCTGGAGTAGGGCCTGGGAATTGATAATTTTAGCAGATGTTTCAGGTGAGTTTTAACTAGTTGATCCATAGACAGGTTTTAACAAAGCACTGATAAGGACCCATCCTGACAGATGCAGCAAAGTATTCATGAAATACTTCTGTATCTTAAGTCAGGATCTGTTTACATGGTACATTTTTTAAGGGAACACATCACATGTATACAATAAAGATGAGCAAATTCTTATGACTGCCTGCCAATGTCTATTTGCATAATAACTATGTTCTTCTATAAATAGTACAGATGACTGTATATACAGTCTGAGTCAACCCTAACACAAATCACATCCCTGATCTGATCTCCCTAAATTGGGCCTTGGTTCAGCTGTCAGTATTTGGATATGAGTTTATTCTTGGGTGTCTGCTGATTGGTCAGAGCTGCCTGGTATGGAGCTGGAAAGCGAAGAGATAAGTACCAGCAATCTGTCTAGCCTGATACACAGTTCTTGTCCAAGTCCTTACTACAGTTCTTGACTCCCACCTCACAATTACAGTATGGTGAATCCTGTGATGCTCAATCCTCTACTGTGATCTGATCTTGGCAATGAATCGCATTTGGCCTTTTGTTTTGTACTAGAAACCATAGGAGCCTAGAGTACATACCCAGTATATGATAAGTTAACATATCTGGCCCTTTTCATTCCCTACCAAGTGTGCATTGATCAATCAGCAGACTCTGAAGGAGACTACATGTCCTATCAAGCCTATATACGAATACTGGCAAAAATACAGGCAGCTGATCCAGCGAACCGGTTTAAGAGACCAGATGAGCTCCTTCATTTGCTGAAGCTCAAGGCAAGGAACTTGAAGACAGCAAACAGAATGCAGGGCCATACAAGGCTCTTATGATCATTGCCAATCTGACCTTTGAAGAGAAACTCAATATTTTGAAGCTGTTGAACATAATTATTTATTTGTTGTAATAACAGATCTAAGAAAAACTGTAATTCACAGGTCTCTAAATACAATATGCCATTTAAAAAATCCACCTGGGGTTTATACACTTATAAACCTGACAAAAGAGTGAGGGAATTTTTGCCTTAGTTAGAATGTCATTTTTGGCCTTTTGGCCATATTTGGTTTTATATTCACAGGTATTTCCAACACTTGATCATAAGCCAGTGACAGTTGACCTGGCTATTGGTTCTGAAAAAAGACTAAAGATTTTCTTCAGCTCAGCAGATGGATATCACATCATTGATGCAGAATCTGAGGTTATGTCTGATGTGACCCTGCCAAATAATGTAAGATAATACCTTCAGATTCCTAGAAATTATTGCATACCACCATTTGAGTTTTTCCAACTGTCAAAACTCTGAAAGGTTTATGCATATGATTAGCAATGTTTATACCGGAACTGAGACATAAAAGGTAAGTACAGAGTGCCAGAAAGTGGTCTTGCATAAACAAAAAACACTGATGATCCCTTAGTTTAGAAAGCTGAGTATATTCTGCAGATAGATTTTGCTTGTCTTGCCCAATGCTTTTTTGTTTTTAATGAATAAAGTTTACACTTAAAATCTGGACTTCTACTGATACATCAGAAGACCTGATAGCATCAGTGCCACATTACTATCTAACCATTATCAATTGGAATTGATTCATTCATGGCTCCTTTTAGATAGGATATATGCTCTACATTTTCTACCCATTTATGTTTATATATTTATAATAACTGACCATAAAGTGTATTTGATTTTGCAGTACTTGCTTTATTTTTCTTCACTTCACAATGCATTAACAAATTTTTAAAAAATACAACACCAGTATTGCAGCATTATTATGTGTATCCCTATTCTTTATTATATTACTTCAACTGTGACATAACAGCAAATTATCATAAAATGTTCTCTTATCTGGTTAATTATAGTTAGTATTTCTGATCAAAAGATTCAGCATTTTAAAAGCAGATACTCCTCAACTCTTAAACAATTATATTTTGTGAAAATGTGGCACAACATCTAAAATACAGATTGTCATAAAAATATTATACACATCATTTACATAAAGAGTTTGAACATACTATAATATCCTTCACAAATACCATACAAAATATAATTCTACTGTGTCTCAAATTTGATATTGGAAATGATGTTTGTCCTATTGAAATTTTTATTTAAAAGAAAGGCCTAAACCAACAGTTTCTCTGCTTCACTATATTTAAATTCCCACTTTTTAGACAACCAAAATTTTAACAGTTTTGCATTATACAAAAAGTCCAGGAGAAAACTTTGATGTATTTTCAAATTACTATAGTTGTGTGATATTTTGAACAGCTCTCAGAATTGTCTCATATGTCTCTAACAAATTACATAAATCAATTGTCAGGACATTAGTGGGGACAATTTTGTAAAAGTCTTTTGGTCATATTAAAGATAATTAGCTTATTACTCAGTTGTTGCCCATGATTATATAGAAATCACACTGTTGATAATGTAGAAAATACAGAACCAATCTTAGCCAAACCCACTTAAACATGAGGTCAGGTTAATTTTGATATAGCTATTGTACTCTTCAGTTGGAGTGTCTTCCGTAGCTTCCTGCATTTTTTTAATGTTGTGTCAGATAGCTTTTATTAAGAATCTAGTGCAGTATTGAACATTGCAGCATTGGTCCATGTTTACACTTATTTGAAAAGTAATTCAGGAATTTTGACCCCTGTGTTTCACATGATTAATAAGCAAGGAAAGTCATTTCCTTTTGAAGCAATTTGTTAGTTAGAGATGAGTTCTTAAAAATCACTTTCTGACCCAATTAGGATAACTTGTGTATATTAAAAAATATTTTTAGCTAAATACTCTAGTGTCTTGACCCATTAAAAGAGAAAAGGACTCTATTATCAGGGAGGTGGGTGTCTTCTGAGAAAGAATGTACTAAAAATAATATTTTTCCAAGAGTTCCAGATTACGAAAGCTGTAATGATACAAGGGAATCATGTGTGCTGAAGAATATCTGGTTACTTCAGGAATCATCTGAGAAGCATCTGAGGCTGTCTGAATTTGCAGCAGTCCAGTTTTTCTCTAAACAGATTTTATTGAGACGACCTTCTTTTCTGCAATTTCTTTTACTCTCTTCCTTTATCTTTGTTTTTTCTGATTCAATTGCTCATGCAAGTGCCCAGGGAACGCATTAAAATTGCTTTTCGTCTCTGGATCCCCATTTTAGTTATCAGGATTGTTGTTGCTGGGACATGGCCTCAAGCACCTGGCCTGAGTACTCTGGGGTTGGCAAGTATAGTTTCTGACTTTTTTTTTTTTTTTTTTTTTTTGTAATGTGCTAGTTTGGAGAAACCATAGAGGAACACAATTTTTCATCAGCAGGGAAATACTGTTAATGTGACAATATCTGTAGTTTAAGAAAATTTTGTTGCATTGTTTTGTGCATCATGAAATTTAGAAATGCTTAGATATTTCTTAGTATTTCATATTATGTCACCAAATACGTCCTTGTGTATCTTAAATGCATTTGAAATTATATTAATTGGAAAAGAAATTCTAACATTTTTGCAAAGGGGGAAATGACTTAAAGTTATATTTCAAGCTGTGGAGACTATTATAAAGCTGTCCCTTGTAAGCATTTTAAGTTCAAGCTATTTTTTAGATTAGTTTTCTATTTCTAATTTGAATGAGTTGGTTGATAGGCAAGTATTGTATATTTGTTACTTGATTTATACATTAATTACCAAAGTATTTATTAATGTGCTGAAATGAATTTTAAACCCAAGTCTGTAACAAGTAGTGTTTCTTCTATTATGATACATAATAATTTGTGAAATGTCAAGAAATATCTCTGTGTTGGAAATACATCTTTGCTTTTTTAAAATAAGGCTTTCTCCTAATTATAAAGAAGAATATTTAACAGCTATGACTTTAAGACATAAAGAAAGCAGCTTTTTTCAAATATTGGATAGCATACTTATTAATTTGGAAATAGAGGTTTCTCTTCCTCCTTGCTCTTTGAACCTCTTTTGGTCTTTATTGCTCTGCCAAGCTGCTTCAATTAAAGTAGTAGTGATAAAATATTGGACATATAAATCTTTATGAAACATAATTCCAGCCCCTGGAAATCATTATACCACAGAATATCATCATTTTACCTGATTGCCTGGGAATTGGCATGATGCTCACCTTCAATGCTGAAGCCCTCTCTGTGGAAGCAAATGAACAACTCTTCAAGAAGATCCTTGAAATGTGGAAAGACATACCATCTTCTATAGGTATGTATACAATTTCTTTCTTCTTCGGGACCCCAGAGAAACTTTTCATGGGTAAAAAAAGTGTCCTAAGAAAAGATTTCCTGAATTATTACATTTTCTTAAGACACATAAGATTAATTTGGGGTTCTGCATAATTATTCCCTTAGTAAGATGATGCCTGTATTTGTCCTATGCTTAATGAATTCAGAAGAGTACCACAAAGAGACTCATTTTGGTTATCTGAGTTATTTGCAATATTGTATAATTGAAATGAGTGCTAATTCCTTTCCACAAAAATCTATAATTTTATTGTAACTCCCTTTACTTGCAGAATTTACACAGATATTGGAAATGCTTCTTTTCATCACACTTACTGTGGGGTTTATCTTTATCTTAGGAGACTGCCAACTAGTACAAAAGAGCCAAATACTTCCATTTTTTATAGTCAGTAGAGTTCTATTTTGTGAGTGATATTCCTGTGAAGAATCAAATCATTTAGAAAAGTGATAGATATGACTGACTGGAGTGCCTGTTAGGTACCAACCAGGTGGCAACAAAGAAAAATGCCTTTTCATCTTCATCAAACCAGGAAATTTTTTTCTTCCTAGCCAAATCAGGACTGCTGATCTGGGAAATCCAAATAATTTGAGATTCTTGTATATGTTCTGAGGCTCACTGACCCTAGACGTGATTCTAGATAGGGAACATAATGCATACAAAAAGTAAAAATATTAGAGAGAGTAGAATGATTAGCTGGAGGATAGCTATTATAGAAAAGAGAAGTTTAATGGAGCAAATAAAGGAAAAAGAAAGCTGTGTGTGTGTGTGTGTGTGTGTGTGTGTAGAGAGAGAGAGAGAGGCTTAACAATTGCATCAGATATTACTAAGTGTTCCCACTTCCAAAACATTGTGTCCCGTCTCAGAAAGCAAGATAGCTCAGTAGCTAGGTTAAGTGGCAGATGTAGGTGTTTTGAGACTAAGGTGGAAATTATGTGATGCCATATGAACTAAGTACTTGGACTCTGCAAATAACCTTTTCTTTAAGTTTAGAATTTTTAGTCTATGTTGTTGTTGACAACATAGAGACACAGAGAGAGAGAGAGAGAGATGGTCTGTCAAATGATAAGGCAGATTCTTCTGTAATCTCTATAAAATGACTAAATATGATCCTCATGTGGGTTTAAGGACCACTTTAAAAGAACTGCTTTTTAATGAACTTTTTTTTTATATGAGATAATGGCACTTGGCATTGTATCTGCAGAATCCTTTTTTTTTTTTTTTTGCATGTATAGTCAGTGTTAAGGATTGTCCTGAAAACCTGCTCCAATTTCCAATTTCCTCAAACAAGTAAGAACTCACAGAGGGTTTAAAACCAGATTTAAGTGACAGAAGATAAATGCTTACAGTATAATTGACATATCTGGGGCAAAAGAAAGTACAAATAACGACTCATGTTCTACACTTGACAGTGGTACTTTTGTGATCGATATGCTAATCAGAAATGGTCATAAGGAAATTCAGTTCAAATAGGAAACTGAGCAAACCCCTATATTTATGCCAGTAGACAATTATAAGGGTCAAATGGAACTTGCGAAGTCATCTGGTACAGCTCTTGTCCTCAGGCAGGACAACTTCTGACCTAAAACAAAAAAAAGCTATTTTAAGTTGCTAGAATTTGAAAGACAGCTACATGTGAAATAAATTACAGTACTATAAGAACATGATATTTTAGTTTATATATTAAGGATATTTTGAAAGCATGCTAAAGACTACCATATAACACTGATATTAAGGAAATCAATTACCATATTTTTCTGTCTAAAAACAACTGCTTTGTTATTTAAAACTAATTCAGATCCAGATTTCCCCAATTTAAATTTTACGTTTTCTTAAGTTATAGTAAATGTGTTCAAATCATCACTCTCCATTTCCAAACAAATATATACAGGCTTAACAATTGCATCAGGTATTATTAAGTGTTCCCACTTCCAAATCATTGTGTTTCATCTTAGAAAGCAAGCTAGCTCTCAGTAGCTAGATTAAGTGGCAGATGTAGGTGTTTTGGGACTAAGGTGGAAATTATGCGATGCCATATGAACTATGTACTTGGACTCAGCAAATAGCCTGAGTTTTAAGTTTGGAATTTTTGGTCTATGTTGTTGTTGACAAAAATACCATTTTTAATAAAGTAGTCACATAGGTGAAGAAATTCAACTCTAGAGAAACTAAATCTGTTACTTCTTCCCAACCCTCTAGAGACTAATTTTCCTTATTTCCCTTATATCTGGAGTTATTTTAATTCTAGTCTGAAATTTGACTTATAAAGTCTTCTTCCAGGATAACCATTTTTCTTAGTCAATTTATTCCTTTTATAATAGAAAAAATGAAAAATCAAAGTAATTAATTGAATTCTGATTTTAATCATGTTAACATGAGAATGAAGATGGCTTATTTTGTTGTTTCCTAGACTATTTTAACTTGAGTTTAAAATCTTGATATTATTTTACATGTCAGGATTTTATTTACTTATGGAATTTTTCCCCATGAAGTACATAAAGAATATTAAATTGAAAGTTAAAAATGTAGTAATAGTGCTGTTCCTTGTGTCAAAAAATACTTTACAGCACCAAATGACTGACTGACTACATAATTAGGTTTAAGGCAATTATTGTCATAATCTATATTTGTCACAAAGTATTATAAAATAGAGTCAAAAAGTTAAAATCTTAATAAATATTTCCTGAGCAGGAAAAAAACCTTAAGAATATCAAAGTAGCTTTGGTTCTGCTTATAACATGATAATTTATTGAATTGCATTAGGGTTGCTACAGTCATTATTTGAGCAAGTCATTTTTTAACAATTTTAATTTTTTAAGAGTCAGGTTTTCATGTATGTCACTGGAGCACAAATATACACCCTTATTAGGAGCCCTTATTAAGAATGCTGTATGTCACTTATACTATAAAATAAAGAGTGGCTGTGAGTAGATTACAATGTCTACAAACGGGATAGAATTAGTCCTTAGCTTTTTCTGTGGTCTTAGAGGATATGAATACAAGAATTAAATAATTGAGACCTGGTAATTAAATGTTGATTACAATGGTGCCTCTAGATAGCCAGTTTGAACACCACTCTTGAGCAGCAAAATGGTCAAACAACTGACTATAGACGGGAAAAACAGGATGTGCTAACCTGAACTGTAACAGTGAGCCTCTTAATAAACAAACACTGACCGTAGTTATAATTTTCTATGACTGCCGGAAAGATTTTGTGTTTTTCTGATTTTTTTTTTTTTTCATTTGTATTGTAGCTTTTGAGTGTACACAGCGAACTACAGGATGGGGCCAAAAGGCCATTGAAGTGCGCTCTTTGCAATCCAGGGTTCTGGAAAGTGAGCTGAAGCGCAGGTCAATTAAGAAGCTGAGATTCCTATGCACCCGGGGTGACAAGGTATAGCTTACACCCTCCAGTTATAGCAAAAATAACGCAACCATTGAAAATGAACTAACAAAAGAAATTTATGTCCTTTCCTTCTGGCTATAAATATATTTGTGGTATATTTTTCAAACTGGCATACTATTGATTAAAAAACAATTTTATATTTTGCAGTAAAAACACTAACATGGTAAGTAATGAAATTTGGTTTTGAAAGAAGCTCATTTTGAAAAAATAAGAAAAAATTCTAGTTATGTCTTAAGCAAAGCTTAGCCATTATTTTATTTGGTTCAAAATACTTTATTGTCTTTGATTCATAGTGCCTTTCATGTTCATACTAAAATGATATTTTTAAACAAAATCCTTGAGCAAATCTTTTGTAGCTTTCAACAAAATTCAATAACAGAAGGAAAATGTACTTATGTTTGCTGAGCACCTAATTGTATAGTAGGCCTTGTGCTAGATACTTTAACAGTTATCTCAATTTGTCTTCATAAGTGGGTGTTACGATGTTTATTTTGCAAAAAATAAAAATAAAATCAAGATTTGGCAATTATTTGTATTATTTGATCAATTTTAACAACTAATTCAAATAGTTTAGATGGAAAATTTTGTGGTATAAGACTATTACCATTCCTACCTATTATAGGAAATAACAGTGTGAAGAAATAGTCCTAATAGGACTAGGAAACATTCATATTGAGAAGAGATTGCAGAGGGTTTGAGTTAATATCAGAACAGCCAGGATAAAGCACTGTACATCAAGCAAAGTTGTCAATTTACATGTAAAGAAATGCAATGGCAAAAACCTGTGTTTCAGGTCAGCGAGACCTAGAATGCAGTCCTGTCTCTAACCAGGACTAACTAGGTTAGAGAACCTGAGAAGTTTGATTAATCTTTCTGATCCTTAGTTCCTTCATCTCCAAACTAGAAATATTAATAACTGCTTTGGGAGCAATTGTGACAACTAGTCATATCCGTAAGCATCTCACAGATTGCCTGTAACATCAAATATGTTAAGTCAAGAATGACTAGCATATATTTTTAAAAGTTTTACAATGTTGTCTCTTTATTATGAGGTAAAATTACTTACTATGAAATGTAAAATACTGTTTTCATATACACTTAAAGCCCTGCATCCCCCTCAACTGTAAGGCCACAGTGAAACTCTGTAAAGGTTTATGAAGACTTTTATTTAATTAGGTATAAAGCAGATCTTAGAAGAGTTAAGCGAGGGCACTTTAAATTTTATTTAACTCAGTATAGTCATATAATTTTTTCTTAAAAGATTATTTGTTTTCTTGATGACTACTAACCGAAGTAACTATGATTGCTGCCTTTGTCTAATATTAAATACTTTTAATATTTAAATTGTAATAATTTCAAATATTTTCTTTTATCAAGCAACATGTACAGTTACATACACTGTAAGCTCACAGTATCACAAATTAGAGACTCCCTGCCTCCCTTTGTCACACTTAGTATATCTTATCATCATCATTATGTCACAAAGTCTCCTAAATATAGTCACTGTGGATGTCAGAAGCCTTAGTCTTAACAAGGAGGCCTTTGTTTGATATTTATGTGCATATTTTATTCTAATTTTCTTTATGGTACAGCCCACATTTACACAACATGTCCCTCTCTAAGCCACTGGGTTTAACTCATTTTATCAATCTATTGATGTCAGTCCATTTTGCTGAAATAGAAAATTGAGTGGATGTTAAGTGCTCTCACCATAAAAATGATAACCACGTGAGGTGATACATTTGTTAATTAACTAGATTTAACAATTCCACAGTGTATATGAACTTCAAAACATCATTTTGTATGTGATAAAACATACAGTATTATCTGTTTGTTAAATTTTTTAACATTAAAAAATAATGAAAAGAAAAAAAAAGAAAACTACACCAAGTAGAAAATTTCAATGGCTTCTTAAATACAAGCAGCAATGGTAAACAACACCTAAATAATTTGTTTCCTTATATTAAAAGAAAAGTCACCTTGAATATAAGTGGAGGATTGTTTTAAAAAGCAAAGAATTATTGCCCCCAAATTATCAAGAACTTCAGCAAATGAAGGTCACCTACAAAATTACTAATTTTATTTAACCATATAAATTATAATTATGTAGAATATAGTAAAAAGTTGTTTTAAAAATATATAATTTAGACTCCAAACTAATTTAAACTCATTCTTTCATTTGAAAAACAAACTGTTCCACAAAACAGTAAGGCTTAATGTTTTAATTAGCAGATGCAGATGAAATTATAGTTATATCAAATATCTGGTTGCAATGTATTAAATATCTGTTGACAGTGTATTTCTTTCTTTTTCAAGCTGTTCTTTACCTCTACCCTGCGCAATCGCCACAGCCGGGTTTACTTCATGACGCTTGGAAAACTTGAAGATCTCCAAAGCAATTATGGTGTCTAAAAGTTTCCAGTGATTTATTACCACATTATAAACATCATGTATAGGCAATTTGCATCTTCAGATTTCAGAGATTAAATGAGCATTCAGTTTTATTTTTAGTAAAGATTAAATCCAAAACTTTTAATGTAGCACAGAATAGTTTTAATGAGAAATGAAACTTTATGTATAAAATTAACTATAGCAAGCTCTATGTACTCCAATGGTGTACAATAACTTTTGCACAAACTTTGTAACTTTTGTTACTGTGAATTCAAACATTACTCTTTGGACAGTTTGGACAGTATCTGTATTCAGATTTTACAACATGGAGTAAAGAAACCTGTTATGAATTAGATTACAAACAGCCTTCAAAATAATTGGCACTGGGATAAGATTTTTCAGAAAAAGAAAAATATCGACAAACTGTATGTGATTTTTCCAAAATTATATGAATAACCAAAGGTTTAGTCAAGAAACAAAAATCTTAAAGATTGTTATAACCCAGACTAAGGTTGAACAACCTGCATGCCCAGAGAAAACTATGGTGACAAAGGGGAAAAGGCCACCACCCTTTTTCTCACTGATTCATGACAATTAAGCCTATAGTTAAAGACCAGTTTTGTTCTTTTCACCCATTTTTAGCTGGTTTCTCTTGATAAGAAGAAAGGAAGAAAGCCCCAGATGCTTGGTTTTTCTCGGACCCCCAAAAGATGTGCAATAGCTGTTGTTACAAACCACCAAATAATACAGTTGTGAGCCTGAATACAGGACTGAACTCCTATACACATGTACTGTAGAATGAGTACTTTTTAATACCTTAAGGTGGGCGTCAAATTCTGCTCCCCAAAGCAGATAGACTGATTTATCAAAATTATTATCTGGCCAACAGTTTGGCTATCAGACAGCATCAAATATTTTCCCAATCCAAGATTAGACTACACAAAAGCTTCCTTCCAATATTAAACAAAAGGAATTAAACATAACAATGAAAAAACTTTGCTAATATCTGTGTTTTTCAGGTTTCTGTTTTTGTACAATCAGAAATTAAACATATTCAGTGATAAGTTCATATGTAAGGACTTAATGTTAAAGGTTAAAAAAAATTCACAAAATGTACAACTTTCACCATATATATAAGTCTGCAAAATTAGAGTAGTGAAAGTCATGCTAGTCCATCACCCAAATATGTTATAGACGCCATAAACAGGTGATATTTGGTCACCTATGGTAACTGCTACCTGATGAAGAGCATAATTTCTGCATATCCATCCTCAATGCCATGGTAAGTTCTGGGGCAATAGAGAAGCAACAGAACTGCCACAAAGTATACCTCAATATAATTCCTCTAGTTCTGCTTCTAAAATCTGAGAACAGTGCTGGTGGGAAAATAATTTTCAAACTACCTGGTTAACCAAAATACAAAAGCAGCTGACTATGTGTGATTTCATAATAGCACATTTCTTGGCACTTAGTGCCAGAAAGGAAGATTTGGATTTTCCTAACAACTCACATCAAGAATGTAGTGTAGTTCATTATTGAGAATTTAGGAAAGCCTGAATCCATGAATTAAGGAAATAAATGTGACTCACATTTCTTTTACTGTGACACAATAATGTGATCCTTAAACTGGCTTATCCTTGAGTGTTTACAACTCAAACAACTTTTTGAATGCAGTAGTTTTTTTAAAAAAACAAATTTTATGTCAAATATTTTTTCTTAGAAGTAGTCTTCATTATTATAAATTTGTACACCAAAAGGCCATGGGGAACTTTGTGCAAGTACCTCATCGCTGAGCAAATGGAGCTTGCTATGTTTTAATTTCAGATAATTTCCTCATATAAGTAGTGTGTAGAACCAAGTCTTTTAATAATTCATTCTTTTCTTCATAATATTTACTCAAAGTTAAGCTTAAAAATAAGTTTTATCTTAAAATAATATTTGAAGACAGTAAGACAGTAAACTATTTTAGGAAGTCAACTCCCATTGTGCTCTGTGGCAGTTATTCCAGTAAAAATAAGCAAAAGTGACCTGAATCTACAAAGATGTCCCAAAGTAACCAAGTAAGAGAGATTGTAAATGATAAATCGAGCTTTAAAGGATAAAGTGTTAATAAAGAAAGGAAGCTGGGCACATGTCAAAAAGGGAGATTGAAATGTTAGGTAATCGTGTAGAAAGGATAGAAAATGTTTAAAGTGGCTCATATGTAATGAATATTTCCGACTTAGATGTAAATCCATCTGGAATCTTTACATCCTTTGCCAGCTGAAACAAGACAGTGAAGGGACAATGCTATTTCATGGTCAGTTTATTTTGTAAGAGACAGAAGAAATTATATCTATACATTACCTTGTAGCAGCAGCACCTGGAAGCCCCAGCCCATCACAGAAATGTGGAGGGGGGCTCCTGACTGGACAATTTCCCTAGCCTTGTAATTTGAAGCATGAAAGTTCTGGCAGGTCATGAGCAGCACTAGGGATAGAGTATGGTTTTATTTTGGCGTAATTTAGTTTTTTCAACAAAGCCCTTGTCTAAAACAAAAGGCATTATTGGAAATATTTGAAAACTAGAAAATGATGGATAAAAGGACTGATAAAATTTCTGAGCCGGGTGCGGTGGCTCACACCTGTAATCCCAGCTCTTTGGGAGGCTGAGGCAGGCGGATCATGAGGTCAGGAAATCAAGACCATCCTGGCTAACACAGTGAAACCCCGCCTCTACTAAATATACAAAAAATTAGCCGGGTGCGGTGGTGGATGCCTGTAGTCCTAGCTACTCGGGAGGATGAGGCAGGAGAATGGCGTGAACCCGGGAGGCGGAGCTTGTAGTGAGCTGAGATGGGGCCACTGCACTCCAGCCTGGGAGACAGAGTGAGACTCCATCCCCCCCCCCCCCCCCCCCAAAAAAAAAAAAAACAAGAAAATTTCTGAGTGACTGTCAGTAAAAGTAAGGTAAGAGCCCCAGAAGAAACAGTAAGCAATAAGAAGGGATAATCATTAAGACAGTAAAACAGGCAAAGCAGAATCACATGTGCACACACACACGTAAACATTGGAATGCATAAGTTTTAATATTTTAGTGCTATCAGTTTCTAGATGCATTAATTACTAAGTGCCATCTCCCAAGATTCAGTTAGTTGAAACACTATCCATAAACTAGGAATAATGCCACATGCATTCAATGGGATCTTTTAGGTACTCTTCAGTTTGTTTCAAGAAATATGCCTACTGAAATCAAATTAATTTGTAATCAATGTGTACTTCAAGACTGCTAATTGTTTTGTCTGAAAGTCTACAATGAATCATTGTTCAACCTTGAAAAATAAAGTTTTGTAAATCATCGGTTGATGTCATTTTTGAAATATACTTATCTAATACGACGGAATTAGGACTTGTTCAAATAATATTCATTTTTTTAAAGTATATAATAATGATCTGATTGGAATATGTTAGGGGTTCAGCTTGTTGCATTCAGAATTCTGGCCAAAGAGGGATATATTAATCTGATTTAAAAAATACCTTCTGGCTACAGTGGTGAAATTAGAAGCTGATTAATTTTCCTCTAAATATATAGGACTTTACACATAGGCATAGATTCACATGGTATGGGTAAAACTCAAGCAAGTTTCAATGCTGCCTTCCCTCCCATCCCACCCCAGTATTTTCAAGTCCCAAGGAGAGGAAAGGTGAAGAACTCGATCCACAGAGTGTCTTTCATTTAAGAAGGGTTTTAGTGCAGGCTGATGGCAGAATACAGAAGACAGAGTAATCATGGCAGGTTTTAAAAGAAGCTGAGTCCTTTCTTTAGGACCAGAAGAACAGAACTTCCCTCAGCAGGTCTTGACAAAGGAGTATTAAAAGTATAGTTCCATGCACATCCTGTCATCTCGGGACATTTTGGAAAGGTGTTCATCAGGCTTACTCATTAGAGCCTGTTGGGTATTGTCCTAATTTGGCTTGTGTGGCCAGGCATTCTGGAGCTGGGCTACCTGGACACATCATGCTTATCCAGGTTGTTAAGGGCTGAATTCACAATGTTTCATTACAATCAAATTGTTTTACTCAACTTTGTTGTAGGGTACACTGACTTCAGCTACTTTAAGGGACAGTGTTATGAGCGAAGGAATAGAAGTATCATCACAAATTGGAATTAGCTCAGACAGGGTGAGTCCCTAAGGCTGAGAGAGGGTATTATTCTGGGGACTCTTTACCAAAGCTTGGGGACAGGATAGGTCGTGACTAGAAGTCATTAGTTATTCACTATTAGTAACTTGCAGGAGCAATGGGGTCTAAGGACGTCCATGCTGCAAATCTATTGACTGAATCTTTTTTTTTTTTAACACTAATTTCCATCCGATATGATAGCATTTTTTTTAAATAGAGCCCTTACCCCTAATTTAAGAATACTCAGGGTCTTAAGGATAATAAAGCCATTGAGTATTGCTACTTTTTAATTCAAAAAACTGATTGGTGGCAACTAATGTATTAAGATCAAACATATTTTAGATATCATTGTCACATGTCACATTTTACGTTGTTCACAACCATCTCAACTGATCTAAAAATAATAGTTCAAGAAAGAGTAAAATGGATTCTATATGGACTTGTATTTTCAGAAGCTAGTCCACAGCCTACTTTGTAAATATATACAACATAAGACTTGGGATTAACCTTTTCTTACAGTTTTGTCACCTCGTATGTCAAAGTCTCTTGTTTGGTGCTTAACATACAGAAACTGTTCAATAAAAACATGAACTGAAGGGCAGAAATGGGCCCCTTTCGTTTTGCCTGGATTGTGTTTGGTGCTATTGTATCTACAACCACTTAAAACTCAGAAATCCATTTGTTGTTTCATGAAAGTATCATCTGTGTTCTGGTGACCAAAACGTCACGACCTATTACTGGTAATTTCAAAAGATTTTACCCCACAAACCTGAAGTGAAACAAAGGATAGGTCAATATAGACATTGAGTCTTACTAAATTTTACTTACCTACCTTTACAACAACACATAAAGGCCACTATAACCCTTCAGCAATTACTCAAGGCTCATAAATAATGACAAACAGCATTTAGTAAAATAATAGCACAAAAGGTAAACAAGCCATTTAACTGGCTGTTTTATGCAGACATTTGGTTTGAAGGTGACTGTTTTTCTCAAGATTAGCTCTTTATGTTGTATCATCCCGAGACATATTTAAGGGCCTTCAGAGCTTGTCAGTATACTTTCTCATCCAAAATTTTTAATTATGATCCTATAAACAGCTAGATATCAGGCATTTCCTAAAGGTATGTTTTGTTTTGTTTTTTTGTTTTGTTTTGTTTGCAGTTGAAACAGTCTGTCTGATTTGCAGGTAGGTAGGTACCTCTAAAATGCATACCAAATGGAATCATCTATCCAAAAGTCTATAAAGTAAACATGCAACACCATAAAGTTGAGTCTCACATGTTGAAATAGTTGGAAATGAATGGAATGAAGTTCAAAGCAAATTGAGCCACAAAAAAGGAAAAGCTTTTCTCCACAGGTAAAATTTAAATTATGTAAAAAGTTGGGAAAGTATGGGCTTCATTTGATATTGTAAAAACTATGAGTTTTACTCCCCAAACAAATATGCAGAATCCAAGAAAACAAAAACAGTTATTTGGATTCCAACACCCATCCCACCAATCTGGGGGAAATTTAATTTGAATAATTCCTCTTTCATTCACTAGGGTTATAGAAAGGTCCCGGGTATCTTTTATGGATCAGATAATTCAGGGGTGCCCTACTGGCCTATAGTTTACACTTCTCTACATTGATATATTTATTGCTCACTTAGTTTCTTACAGTGGCCTCTGAAGCATGTGTGGCCGTGGAAATATTTGTCAAGACAGGGAGCCCAGACACCTAGGGTTATATTCACTATCGTCCCACTACTTCCATGGGTGCTGAGTGGGCACGGGCCCCGATGCTTTAAAAACCATAGTTCCTGCTATCCCTTCCCATGCCTAGTGAATCTCCTTCTCTACCCTAGGCTCTTGTATTTCTGTCCCACTCCATTCAATACAAAACGTATTTACCTCTTTCCCTTATCCTTTGAGAATGGCCTCATATAATTGTGCAAAAAAAAAAAAAAAAAAAAAAAATCTAGCAGGAGGTTTTTAGAAAACTTTTGCTTTACGTTCTACTATGAAACCCTCTATGAATTGGAGGAGGGGAAATTTAGTGAGAACAAATGAAGAACACAATTAATTATGCTGTCACCTACACATGAAAAAAAATCAAGTAAATGTAATAAAAGAAATTAAAACTTTAAAAGATGAGACATTATTGCTATTGATGAGGTAGGCCAAAAATTTCTAATCATCTTTTATCATCTCTATAATCTCCTTAGTGCCCTTATTCTTTCCTCTGTGTCATTACAGCTTCCAAACAATTGTCCCTTCTTATGTCACTGTCCCTCCTTTCTCCCTAGTAGCCCCCACCTTTGAATTTATTGCTATCAGACTAGAATACCTATTATGTCTCCTTGTTGCTGTCCTGTGTAGACCCACACCATTCCTTCTTTCCTTGGTCCATTTGGGATGCTACAACAAAATACCTGAGACTGGGTAACTTATAAAGAACAGAAATGTATTTCTCATACTTCTGGAGGCCAGAAAATCCAAGATCAAGGTGCCTGCAGGTTTGGTTGTCTGGTGAAAGCTGCTCTCTGCTTCCAAGATTGTGCATTGCTGTATCATCTGGAGAGGATGAACACTGTGACCTCACATGGCAGAAGAGATGCAAGGGGAAAATAGGGTGGAAAGGGTGAACTCACCTTCTCAAACCCCTGTATAAGGCACTAATACAATTCATGAGGACAGAGCCCTCAATGTCAAATCACTTCCTAAAGGCCCCAACTCTTAATATTGTTGCATTGAGTACTAAGTTTTAACATGAATTATGGAGGGAACACAAATATTCAAACCGTAATACTGTTACAGACCACAGGTTCTTAGACTCTCATGTAATGGAAATTGGCGCGAGGCCCATCAAGTTTCTCAGTCAAGGCTGTTTTTAGGGGTTTTTGTTCAAATACAAGGGAGCCAGCACTGGAATTAAAGTTATCCGGCTGCCTCCCCAAGGGGAGGGCATTGTGGTGCCTTAAGGAGGGTGACATGCATAATTCATGAAGTAAGTAAGCTTTACAACATGATGTGATGGAATACATGGTGCACAAGTGTAGTAAGGAGTCATGCTAATACATATATCACATGATTAGAAAACGACAAATGAGCACCTCTTTGGGTGGAGATTTTAGTATTATAATGAAGCAAAGGACAAAGATCTGTCATCCTTCTGGTCTTGTGTGCATGTAGGTGATAGGGTTAACTTCTTTGAGTGAAACTTATGTCTGGAGACCACTTGTTTTAGACTTTCTTAAGGTTCCTCAATCAGGGATATGGTGCCTTAAATGAAATTTATAGGGTGGAGGGAGCACAGCTTACCTTAGTTTTTAAGGTCCCAAACAGTCATAGGGCCCCCAATAGTTTGTAGTAGAGGTCTTTGGAGTGGGGGCTGTGCTAGTGCTTCCTTGTCACAGGTTGCAGGTGTGGGCTGAAGCCTCCACCTGTCATTACCCATGACTGTGGTATGCCCAACAGTGCTAGTCCAGCCAGCAGTGGTGGTATGGGGCCCCACAGAGCTGCGCACCATACTTTGCCCAATTCCTGGCTTTGGGCTGCATCCCCACACCCTAGGCGCAGTTTATCAATCTTGTTTATTTCAAAAAAAAAAAAACCCTAGATTTTAGTTTCTTTGATTTTTTTTCTTTTGTTTTTTTGAGACAGGGTGCTGCTCTGTTGCCCAGGATGGAGTGCAGTGGCACGATCTTGGCTCACTGTAACCTCCACCTCCAGGGTTCAAGTGATTCTCCTGCCTCAGCCTCCTGAATAGCTGGGATTACAGGTGCCCACCACCACGCCCAGCTAATTTTTGTATTTTTAGTAGGGACGGGGTTTCACCATATTGGCCAGGATGGTCTTGAACTCCTGACCTCAGGTGATCTGCCTGCCTTGGCTTCCCAAATTGCTGGGATTACAGGTGTGGGCCGCCATGCCTGACCGCACATCAGCCGTTAAGTTTCCACACATGAATTTGGGGGAACATGTTAAGACAATAACATTCGGCCGTGGCCCTCAAAATGCATGTCCTTCTTACACGTAAAATACATACATCCTATCCTAATAGCCCCAAAACTCATAACTCATTCTAGCACAAACCTGTCTAAAGTCCATAGTCTCATCTAAATCAGATAGGGGAGAGACTCAAGGTATGATTCATTCTTAGGCAAATTTCTCTCCAGCTGAGAGCCTGTAATATCAAACAAGTTTTGTGCTTCCAATGTACACTGTTGTGACATGCATGGGATAGACATTCCAATTCCAAATGGGAGAAAGAAGCAAGAAGAAAGAAGTCGCAGGTCTCAACTAAGTCCAAAACCCAATACAGCAAGCAAAATTATATCTTAAGGATTGAGAATAAACTTATTTGACTCCACGTTCTGCCTTACAAACACACTAGGGTAGGAGTTGGGTTCTCAGGACTCTGGGGAATCCTGCCTCCATGGTTTTCTTGGGTGCAACCCACACCACACTTCTTACAGACTGGTCGGGTGCCTGTGGCTCTCCCAGACTGGCAGGTATCCTGGTGGCTCTACGGGTCTTGGGATAGGCCTGCCCTCGTGGCTCCATTAAGCATTGGCCTAGTGGGGGTTCTCTGTGGTGGCCCCAAACTCACATCTCCACTAGGTTTTGCCCTAGAGGGAGCTTTCTGCAGTGGCCCTGACCCTGAGGCAGTTCTTTGCCTGGATCCTGAAGCTCTCCATTGCATTCTTTTGAAATCTAGGTAGAGGTAACCATGCTTCCATAGCTCATGTACTTGGTATGCCTGCAGAACTAGTACTACATGAACTCCACCAAGACTCACTGCCTGCACCCTCCAGAGTGGTCACCCAAGCCATAGCTGGGCCCACCTGAGCCCCAGCTGGGGCATTTGAAGACTTTTGTGCATGAATGCAGGGGGCAGAGACTTGAGATAACCCTAGGAAGTGAGCACTGAGGTCCTATGTGCAACCTGGGCTTCTCCCTAGAAGCCATTCTGCCCTCAAGGCCCTGGCACTCTGGGCCTGTGATGAACATGGCAGCCTCCAAGATCTCTGAAATGCCTCTGGGTCATCTTACTATTGTCTTCATAAATATCAATATCATGAAAATGGCCATGCTGCCTGAAGTAATTTATAGATTCAATGCTATTCCCATTAAACTAACATTGACATTCTCCACAGAATTAGAAAAAGCTACTTTAAATTTCATATGGAACCACAAAGCATCCTGAATAGACAAGACAATCCTAAGCAAAAACAACAAACCTGGAGGCATCATGCTACCTGACTTCAAACTATACTACAAGGCTACAGTAACCAAAACAGGAAGATACTGGCACAAAAATAGACACATAGAACAAAGGAACAGAATAGAGAACTCAGAAATAAGACAAAACACCTACAACCATGTGAAATTCTACAAACCTGTCAAAAACAAGCAATGGGGAAAGGATTCCCTATTTAATAAATGATGCTGGGAGAACTGGCCAGTCATACGCAGAAAATTAAAACTGGGCCCCTTCTTTACACCTTATACAAAAATTAATTCAAGATGGATCAAAGACTTCAACGTAAAACCCAAAAGTATAAAAACCCTAGAGGAAAATCTAGGCAATACCATTCAGAACATAGGCACAGGCAAAAATTTCATGACAAAAATGCCAAAAGCAATTGCAATAAAAGTGAAAATTGACAAATGAGATATAAGTAAACTATGGAGCTTCTGCACAGCAAAATAAACTATCATCAGAGTGAACAGACAATCTACAGAATGGGTTAAAATTTTTGCAATTTGTCCACCTGACAAAGGTCTAATATCCAGAGTCTATAAGGGACTTAAGCAAACTCACAAGAAAAAAGCAACCCCATTAAAAAGTGGGCAAAGGACGTAAGTAGGCACTTCTCAAAATAAGACATTCATGTGGCCAAGAAACATATGACAAAAAGCTCAACATCACTGATCATTAGAGAAATGCAAATCAAAACCACAATGAGATACCATCTCAAGCCAGTCAGAAGGCTATTATTAAAAAGTCACAAAATAACAGATGCTGGTGAGGTTGTGGAGAAAAAGGAACCCTTATACACTGTTGGTGGGAATGTAAATTAGTTCAACTATTGTGGAAGACAGCGTGGTGATTCCTCAAATATCTAGAAGCAGAAATATCATTTGACCCAGCAATCCATTACTGGGTATATACCCAAAGGAATATAAATCATTCTATTATAAAGATACATGCATGCATAAGTTCATTGCAGCACTATTCACAATAGCAAAGACATGGAATCAAGCCAAATGCCCATCAATGATAGACTGCATAAAGAAAATGTCACACATATACACCAGGGAGCACTATGCAGCCATAAAAAAGAACCAGAACATGTCCTTTGCAGGAACATGGATGGACCTGGCAGCCATTATCCTCAGCAAACTAACACAGGAACAGAAAACACTACATGTTCTCACTTGTAAATGGGAGCTGAACAATGAGAACACATGGACACAGGGAGGGGAACAACACATACTGGGGCCTGTCAGAGGTAAGGAGAAGGAAAGTATCAGGAAGAGTGGCTAATGGTTGCTGGGCTTAATACCAAAATGATAGGTTCATCTGTGCAGCAAACCACCCATAGCATACATTTATTTATGTAACAAACCTACACATACTGCACATGTACCCCAGATCTTAAAATAAAAGATGAAGGAAAAAAAGATAGCAGCAGGCTTTCTTCTATTCATACTAACCTCATTATCAAAGGTATCTTGGCCACACTCTTGATTCTCCTAAACACTATTTTTTAAAAATTATTTACATGTTGGCTTCATAAAATGAGTTAGGGAGGATCCCCTCTTTTTCTATTGATTGGATTATTTCAGAAGGAATGGTACCAGCTCCTCCTTGTACCTCTGGTAGAATTCAGCTGTGAATCTGTCTGGTCCTGGACTTTTTTTGGTTGGTAGGCTATTAATTATTGCATCAATTTCAGAGCCTGCTATTGGTCTATTCAGGGATTCAACTTCATCCTGGTTTAGTCTTGGGAGAGTGTAAGTGTCCAGGAAATTATCCATTTATTCTAGGTTTTCTAGTTTATTTGCATAGAGGTGTTTATAGTATTCTCTGATGGTAGTTTGTATTTCTGTGAGGTCGGTGGTGATATCTCCTTTATCATTTTTCATTGCGTCTATTTGATTCTTCTCTCTTTTCCTCTTCATTAGTCTTGCTAGTGGTCTATCAATTTTGTTGATCTTTTCAAAAAACCAGCTCCTGGATTCATTGATTTTTTTTGGAGGGTTTTTGTGTCTCTATGTCCTTCAGTTCTGCTCTGATTGTAGTTATTTCTTGCCTTCTGCTAGTTTTTGAATGTGTTTGCTCTTGCTTCTCTAGTTCTTTTAATCGTCATGTTAGGGTGTCAATTTTAGATCTTTCCTGCTTTTATGAGGCCAACACCATCCTGATACCAAAGCCTGGCAGAGACACACACAAAAAAAGAGAATTTTAGACCAATATCCCTGATGAAAATTGATGCAAAAATTTTCAATAAAATACTGGCAAACCGAATCCAGCAGCACATCAAAAAGCTTATCCACCATGATCAAGTGGGCTTCATCCCTGGGATGCAAGGCTGGTTCAACATATGCAAATCAATAAACATAATCCAGCATATAAACAGAACCAAAGACAAAACCCACATGATTATCTCAATAGATGCAGAAAGGCTTTGACAAAATTCAACAGCCTATCGTGCTAAAAACTCTCAATAAATTCGGTATTGAGGGAACGTATCTCAAAATAATAAGAGCTATTTATGACAAACCCACAGCCAATATCATACTGAATGGGCAAAAACTGGAAGCATTCCCTTTGAAAACTGGCACAAGACAGGGATGCCTTCTCTCACCACTCCTATTCAACATAGTGCTGGAAGTTCTGGCTAGCGCAATCAGGCAAGAGAAAGAAATCAAGGGTATTCAGTTAGGAAAAGAAGAAGTCAAATTGTCCCTCTTTGCAGATGACATGATTGTATATTTAGAAAACCCCATCATCTCAGCCCAAAATCTCCTTAAGCTGATAAGCAACTTCAGCAAAGTCTCAGGATACAAAATCAATGTGTAAATTCTTATACACAATCATTCTTATACACCAGTAACAGACAAATAGAGATCCAAATCATGAATGAACTTCCATTCACAATTGCTTCAAAGAGAATAAAATACCTAGGAATCCAACTTACAAGGGATGTAAAGGACCTCTTCAAGGAGAACTACAAGCCACTGCTCAGTGAAATAAAAGAGAACACAAACAAATGGAAGAACATTCCATGCTCATAGATAGGAAGAATCAATATCGTGAAAATGGCCATACTGCCCAAGGTAATCTATAGATTCAATGCCATCCCCATTAAGCCACCAATGACTTTCTTCACAAAATTGGAAAAAACTGCTTTGAAGTTCATATGGAACCAAAAAAGACCCCACATTGCCAAGACAATCCTAAGTCAAAAGAACAAAGCTGGAGGCATCACGCTACCTGACTTCAAACTGTACTACAAGGCTATAGTAACCAAAACAGCATGGTACTGGTACCAAAACAGAGACATAGACCAATGGAACACAACACAGCCCTCAGAAATAATACCACACATCTACAGTCATCTGATCTTTGACAAACCTGAGAGAAACAAGAAATGGGGAAAGGATTCCCTGTTTAATAAATGGTGCTGGGAAAATTGGTTAGCCATAAGTAGAAAACTGAAACTGGATCCTTTCCTACTCCTTATACAAAAATTAATTCAAGATAGATTAGAGACTTAAATGTTAGACCTAAAACCATAAAAGTCCTAGAAGAAAACCTAGGTAATACCATTCAGGACATAGGCATGGGCAAGGACTTCATGTCTAAAACACCAAAAGCAACGGCAACAAAACCAAAATTGACAAATGGGATCTCATTAAACTAAAGAGCTTCCACACAGCAAAAAGAACTACCATCAGAGTGAACAGGCAACCTACAGAATGGGAGAAAATTTTTGCAATCTACTCATCTGACATAGGGCTAATATCCAGAACCTACAAAGAACTCAAACAAATTTACAAGAAAAAAACAAATAACCCCATTAAAAAGTGGGCAAAGGATATGAATAGACATTTCTCAAAAGAAGACATGCATACAGCCAACAGGCACATGAAAAAATGCTTGTCATCAGTGGCCATCAGAGAAATGCAAATCAAAACCACAATGAGATACCATCTCACATCAGTTAGAATGGCAATCATTAAAAAGTCAGGAAACAACAAGTGCTGGAGAGGATGTGGAGAAATAGGAACACTTTTACACTGTTGGTGGGATTGTAAATTGGTTCAACCATTGTGGAAAACAGTATGGCGAATCCTCAAGGATCTAGAACTAGAAATACCATATGACCCAGCCATCCCATTACTGGGTATATACCCAAAGGATTATAAATCATGCTGCTATAAAGACACATGCACACGTATGTTGATTGCGGCACTATTCACAATAGCAAAGACTTGGAATTAACCCAAATATCCATCAGTGACAGACTGTATTAAGAAAATGTGGCACATATACACCATGGAATACTATGCAGCCACAAAAAAGGATGAGTTTGTGTCCTTTGTAGGGTCATGGATGCAGCTGGAAACCATCATTCTCAGCAAACTATCGCAAGAACAGAAAACCAAATACTGCATGTTCTCACTCATAGGTGGGAATTGAACAATGAGATCACTTGGACTCTGGAAGGGGAACATCACACACCGGGGCCTATTATGGGAAGGGGGAAGGGGGGAGGGATGGCATTGGGAGTTATACCTGATGTAAATGATAAGTTGATGGGTGTTGATGAGTTGATGGGTGCAGCACACCAACATGGCACAAGTATACATATGTAACAAACCTGCACGTTGTGCACATGTACCCTAGAACTTAAAGTGTAATAAATGACGAGTTGATGGGTGCAGCACGCCAACATGGCACAAGTATACATATGTAACAAACCTGCACGTTATGCACATGTACCCTACAACTTAAAGTATAATAATGATAAATAAATTTTAAAAAAAGTGTAATAAAAATATATATATTTACATGGCCAGTCTGAGAATTTTCTAAATTTTTACATTTGGCTTCTCCTTTAATTAAGAATTCAATCTTTTTTTCAATTATCTCTGTTTCTCTCTCTCTCTCTCTCTCTCTCTCTCTCTCTCTCTCTCTCTTTCTCTCTCTCTCTGTCTCCCTCACCTCTTTTTCTGGAACTCTGATGGCACAAATGTTAGCTTTTTCTTATTCTCCCACAGGTCCTTCAGATTTGGTTCATTTTTATTGCATCTATTTTATCTTTATTATACAGATTGTATAAATTATATTTTATTTATTTATTTATTTTTTGAGACGGAGTCTCTGTCGCCCGGGCTGGAGTGCAGTGGCACCATCTCGGCTCACTGCAAGCTCAGCCTCCTGGGTTCACGCCATTCTCCTGCCTCAGCCTCCGGTGTAGCTGGGACTACAGGCGCCCGCCACCTCACCTGGCTAGTTTTTTTTTTTTTGTATTTTTTTAGTAGAGACGGGGTTTCACCGTGTTAGCCAGGATGGTCTCGATCTCCTGACCTCGTGATCCACCCACCTCGGCCTCCCAAAGTGCTGGGATTACAGGCTTGAGCCACCGCGCCCGGCCAAATTATATTGATCTTTCTTCAAGTTCACTAATTCTGTTTGTGTCATCTTTATCTTTGAGCCAATCCAGCATGCTCCCTTTTATTTCTAATATTTTATTTCTATAATTTCTTTTTGGGAATTTTTATAACTTTATTTGTTTTCTGAAGTTTTCTAAGTTTACATTTATTTCAAGATAATTTATAATTAATTATTGAAGTATTTCATAACTGCTTTAAAATCTTTGTCAGACGGTTACAACATTAGATTCATCTTGCTGTTGGTTTCTGTTGATTGTCTTTTCCAATTCAATTACTGATTTCCCTAGTTCTTGATATGACAGGCTTTTTATTGCTTCCTAGACATGCTGATTGTGTTTTGTGACTTCTATTTATATCTTTGATGTGAGCAGGCAGTCACCGTGCCTAGGTTTAGCATGCAGATACTAGCCAACTTTTGTAGTTTGTGGTTATAATGACAGCTTAATTTTTAGAGACTTTGTAGTATTTTTATGATCTGCTTAGTTTATCTGGTGCTGCCGCAGCTCCCACTCGTACTTCTCCGTGGAGTGGAAGAGGTTTCCCTAGGCCTGGGTGCCTAGTGTTGCTGGGTGGGGCAAGGGATTCTCAGGCCGTGAAGGTAAATGGGTTTCCCTGGCAAGGAGGTTGCTGTGGCATTCTTTTCCCTGACTGTGGAAGATGAAGAGCACTTCTTTAGCTAAGCCCTTGACATTGCGGTTATTCATTTGCTGGTGCCCTAGTCTCTCTCGGTGGGAAAGGGGAATCTCAGGACTATAGGGGTAAAGAGACTTTTAGCCTGAATGGTTCTTATGGTGAAATGCCTCTTCCCGGTGCCACACAGACAACCGGTGTCTCTGGATAAGGAAGGGGTGTCTCGTGTCCATGGAGAAAAAGAAGCTTCCCACGCTGGGTTGATTATTGGAGTGGAGCCCCCTTGCTTGTGTTGCTAGGCTGCCCTGGTTGTCTCCCAGTGCAGGACTGAAGTCTCTAGCGTAGCAGGGAAAGAGAGTTATCTCTACTTTCTGTCTCATAGCCTTTTCCAATGCCATGAGATGCAAGCGCAGCCTGAATATATGGCAGATTTAACACTACCTATGAGTAATGCTCAGTCAGTGGGGGACAGAAACTAACAAAGAAATATTTTCAACCTCTGAACCCTCAGATGGACAATGCTTGGAGACATTGTATACACTTCTCAGTAGGTCCTGGTGGAATTTAGCCTATAGCAGTGATCCACATGATGTATCCTTTAACTGTCCTTTCTTCCTCTCCATCTCACTCTATCAACTTTCCAATTCCTACTTTCTGAAATTACATCCCAAATAAACTCTCTGAATCCAAGTTCTTGCAGCAGGCTTGGTTTTCAGTAGAACCCAAACTAAGACAAACCTAAAAAAAAGTAAGCTAAAAATATGAACAAACTTATCATCAAAAAAATATAAATAACTTTAAAACTTACAAAAACATGTTTGGCCCACTCATAACAAAATAAATGGGAATGAGAACAAAGGTAGCATTTTTCATCTGTCAGATTGGCAAAGGTTACATATTTTTATATCATACCACTTGTAATGTACTATTACATATGCTATTGTTGCAATCCCATTGCAAGGCAAGTTGAAAATATCTTTTAGTACACACATTCCCATTGATCTAGCGATTTTACTTCCAGAAATAAATACAACAGATATATTCACACATGTGGACAGGTATATGCCCAAGAATGTTTGTTGCAGCATTGATTGTAGTAAAGCACCAGACTAGGAGAAAAAACACTGAGTTTCCATCAATAAACAATTGGTTTTAAAATATATGGTGAATCCATCCAGTAGAACACTATGCCATTAACAAAAACAGAGCATATCTGTGTATGTCAATACAGAAACATTCCTCAGATTTATTAAAGAGATAATGTGAAGTTCAAAAATGTACACAATATAATTGAGAATTATATTATCTATATTATATATTATATTACACAGTAGCTTTTAACATTAATAAATATTGCCAATAAGGAAAGAAAGCAGTGCCTGACTGGGGTGGAATATTTCATTTTTGTTTTGTATTTATTTGTACTCTTAGAATATTTAGTCATGCAAGTATTAATTTTTAATTATGAAAAAATAAATAATGAGCTTTGTTTCTCAATTAGGATTGAAATTAATCTTCAATTTATTTTTCTTAGATTTATTTTTATTGATGTATAACATACACTAATTATAGATATTAATTTTAATGGATCAGTTATACACAAACATACACCCATGCATATATATGTGTATATGTATGTGTAACCATTACTCATATCAAAATATTGAACATTCCTAATGCTTCCAATAATTTCTCTCTAGCTTCTTTCCATTTAATACTTACCCTTGTATTGAGGTAATCACTATTCTGACTTTTAACACCATTGATTGATCTTCAGTTTAACTATTGGTTTTAGGTAGAAAAATAGCTTGTTATGTAGAGAATATACATAGAAAAAGACACACCAAAATGTTAAAAGTGAATATCTACATAGATATAGGAATACACATGATTTTACTTCTGCTTTATAGTTGTCTTACTTGTAATGTGGATATATTAACAACAAAATAATAAAAGCCTCTCTCCATAAAAAATACCTTTTATAAACTCTGCATGGGATGTCTGGATGTCATTCATCCAAAACTTAAAGCCAAAGTTTCTTAATCTTATTATTTCAGTTGATTTTTTTCCTTTGACTCCTCTACTGTGATCTAATCACAGCTATTGGAGTCGAAAGGGCAGGATGGGAAGAAAAGGAGTTCTCTGACTTGGATACTTGAGATTAGGCTTTCAATGCTATATGTATCAAAGGGAACATGATTTTTCCCCAAGCATCAAGGAAACTAAAACCGTTTTATATTTGGATTATAGTTCTACTACACTTGATTATTTAAAATGTTTTACCATATCGAGAAGATAAAAACAGGATTTATTTTTCAACTAGACTAAGGACCATTTAAAACTACTTAAACTTCCTTTGTTTATGAACCATACAAACCACTAAGTGGAGCTATAGGCTCAAGTATGAGAAATGTGTGGCATGAGTTCAATTATTTTGTGGAAATAGATATAATGAGGTTCTGAGAGCTCACCAAGAATAATGAAAAATTGCAGCTTCATTTTTCTCCTAAAATTTTACTTCCTTGCTTAACGAAGTATTCAGAACCTGGGATTTTGAAGGGTTGGGTGTGGTCATTTAGAAGGAGTGGGATACGTAGAAGCCATTCAGTTTCATTATTTCATTTCATACCATGTTATTTACAACAATTGTAGGACTATAGATTATACAACAATTGCAACATTATAGAACGTTGTCCTTTTATTTAAAATCCTAGCTTTCTGAATTTCACTTGTCATCCCTCTATGCTTCTGTGATCATTGCAAATTTATATCATAACTTTATATACTCGAGGACTGGAAAGAAAAAAATGCCTGGGGTTTATAGTAGTCCTGTTTTTCAATATAATTTTTGTTAAATGGTTAACATTTATATTTGATAAATCTACTATTTAACTTTTCAACATTTTATTGCCTAAAGTAGTGGTGAAAATGGAAGGAAATTTTGCCTCCCAGGGGGTTAGGCAATGTCTGGAGACAATTTTGGTTGTTGTGACTGGGTAGGGGGTGGTGCTACTGGCATCTAGTGGGTAGAGGCTAAAGAGGGGAGCACTTGATCTTGATACCTCACTACAAAGTAGTAATTAATGGAAAAAGAAAGGAGGAATGAAAAAAGAAAGAAAAAGAGACAGAGCAAGGAAAGGAAGGAGGGAGAAAAGGAGGAAAGGAAAAGAAGAAAAAGAAAAAAGTAGCAAGTGAATTGCCCAATGACATCTAAGTTAAAACTCTGCTCTCCTGACTTTAAGGCCATTTCAGAAATTGACAATCTCTGAAAAATCATATAAAATGCTGATTTTTAAAACTTTTGAGTTCAAGAATACATGTACAGGTTTGTTAGACAGGTAAATTTATGTCATGGGAGGTTGTTGTACAAATTATTTTATCACTCAGATATTAAGCCTAGTACCCATTAGTTATTTTTCCTGATTCTCTCCCTCCTCCAACTCTCCCCCCTCAACAGACCCTAGTGTCTGTTGTTCCCCTATATGTGTCCATGTGTTCTCATCATTTAGCTCCAACTTGTAAGTAAGAACATATGATATTTGGTTTTCTGTCCCTGCATTAGTTTGCCAGGGATAATGTCCTCCAGCTCCATCCATGTCACTGCAAAGAACATAATCTTGTTCTTTTTTATGGCTGCATAATATTCCATGGTGCATATGTACCACATTTTCTTTATCCAGTCTATCATTGATGGACATTTAGGTTGATTCCATGTCTTTGCTATTGTGAATAGTGCTGCAATGAACATACACGAGTATGTGTCTTTATGGCTAGAACAACTTATATTCCATTAGGTATATACTAAGTAATGGGCCTGCTGTGTCTAATAGTAGTCCTGTTTTTAGGTCATTGAGGAATCATCACACGGTTTTCCACAATGGTTAAACTAATTTAAACTCACACCAACAGAGTATAAATGTTCCTTTTTCTCCAGAACCTCACCAACATTTGTTGTTTTCTTTACTTTTTAATAATAGCCAATCTGACTGGTGTGAGATGGTATCTCATTGTGATTTTGATTTACTTTTCTCTAATGATCAGGGATGTTGAGCTATTTTTCATATGCTTGTTGGCCATATGTATGTCATCTTTTGAAAAGTGTCTGTTCATATCCTTTGCCCACTTTTTAGTGGGATTATTTCTTTTTTCTTGTTATTTTAAGTTCCTTATAGATGCTGCATATTAGACCTGTGTCAGATGCATAGTTTGCAAAAATTTTATCTCATTTTGCAAGTTGTCTTTTTACTCTGTTGATAGTTTTTTTTTTTTTTTTGCTGTGCAAAAGTTCTTTTGTTTAATTAGATCTTATTTGTATATTTTTGCTTTTGCTTTTGTTGCAATTGCATTCAGTGTCTTCATCATGAAATCTTTGTTCATTCCTACGTCCACAATGATATTGTCTAGGTTGTCTTCCAGGGTTTTAATCACTTCAGCTTTGACACTGAAGTCGTCGATCCATCTTGAGTTTAGTTTTGTATATGGTGAAAGGAAGAGGTCCAGTTTCAATCTTCTGCATATGGCCAGCCTGTTATCCTAACATGATTTATTGAATAGGGAGTCCTTTCACCATTACTTGTTTTTGTCAGCTATGTTGCAGATCAGATGTTTGTAGATGTACAGCTTTAATTCTGGGCTTTCTATTTGGTTCCATTTGTCTATGTGGTTTTTTCCCAGTTCCATGCTGCTGTGATTACTGTAGCTGACAGAGCAGGAGTACCATCATCTTGGACAAACACTGCCACTTTAAGTTCCAGATCCCTTTCTAGTCTCATGCATTTCAAGGAAATCACTTCTCCTCTAACTACAAGCAGACAGAAAGAGCAGACAGTAAAACACAGATTAGACAGCTAGGGCACGGAGGGAAGTAAGGGGAAGGTCTCTTGGGTAACTGCCAAACTTTACTCTCATACATTGGGCCCCACTAAAACAGTGGGCCTTAATAAGCACATTCATTTCCCTTCAGGTGCAGATAGGGAAGCTAAAGCAGACTCGGGGGATATGCCTACAGCTGCAGAAAGATGTATGGGAACAAACACACAAGTCTCCCTCCCAGATAAGCACAACAAAGAGACACAGAAGCAGTCCAAGCCTCTGATAATTTCTCCCACCCTGAATCCTTAAAAACTCTTAGTCTGTAAGAGAGTGTGGCTCTGACATAACTTGACCTGCAGCCCCTCTCAGGTTTGTTTAAAATAAACCTGTCCCTGTTGACTGTAAAGCCACCCTTCATGTTGCATACAATTAAAAAAAAAAAAAAAAACAAGCTACTCTATCGACTGCTGAGAGGCAAACACAGAGGTCAATTTCAAACAACATAAAATATGTAATTTCTGATTTCTAAAGTATAAGGTAAAAGTATTTTGTTTGTCTTAATTGTGTTACCTAGAAAAGCTTTATATTAACTTGTAAGGTTGCTTAGTGGAAGTCTTTGTAATTATCACATCCAATGATAAAATTCCTAATAAACTGAATTTTATTTACACACTAAAAATATTAAAAAATAAATAAATAAACCTGTCCCTGTTGACTGGTAAGCCACCCTTCATGTTTCACTCCTCTTTCTTTCATTCTTACATCAGACTTGTAGTATATTTTAAAGTTGGGTAACGCGATGCCTCCAGCTCTGTTTTTTAATGCTTGGGATTGCCTTGGCTACTCAAGCATTTTTTGGTTCCATATGAATTTTAAAATATTTTTTGTAGTTCTTTGATGAATATCATTTGTAGTTTCATAGGAACAGCATTGAATCTATAAATTGCTTTGGACAGTATGGCCATTCTATTTATATTAATTCTTCTTATACATGAGCATGGAATGTTTTTCCATTTGTTTGTGTCACCTCTGATTTCTTTTAGCGTTTTTCTTTTAGATTTTCTTTTCTGCCTCTATTGAAATAATCATGTGTTTTTTGTATTTAGTTCAGTTTATGTGATGGCTTGCATTTATTGATTTGCATGTGTTGAACCAAATTTGCATCCCAGGGATAAAGCCTAACTGATAGTGGTAGATAAGCTTTTTGATGCGCTGCTGATGTGGTCTGATAGTATTTTATTGAGGATTTTTGCACTGACGTTCATCAAAGATATTGGCCTGAAATTTTTGTGTCTTTGCCAGATTTTGGTATCTGGATGATGCTGGCCTCATAGAATGAGTTAAGAACAAGCCTGTCCTCCTCAATTTTTTGGAATAGTTTCAGTAAGAATAGTACTAGCTCTTTTTTGTTTATCTGCTAGAATTCAGCTGTTAATCCATCTGTTCCTGGGCTTTTTTTTTTTTTTTTTTTTTTTGGTTGCCACACTATTTATTAGTGCCTCAATTTCAGAGCTCGTTATTGGTCTGTTCAGGGATTCAGGTTCTTCCTTCTTCAGTCTTCGGAGGATGTAGGATTCCAGGAATTTATCCATTTCTTCCCTGTTTTCTATTTTGTGTGCATAGAGGTGTTCATAATATTCTCTGCTGGTTATTTGTATGTCTGTGATGTCAGTCATAATAACCTGTTTGTCATTTATAATTGTATTGATTTGTATCTTCTTTCTTTTCTTCTTTATTAGTCCAGCTAGTGGTATATTTTATTAATTTTTTTCAAAATCTCTACTCCTGCATTCACTGATCTTTTGAATGTTTTTTTCTATCTCAATCTCTCTCAGTTCAGTTTTGATTTTGGTTATTTTTTGTTTTCTCCTAACTTTGAGTTTCTTTTGATCTTGGTTCTCTAGTTCTTTTAGTTGTGATATTAGGTTGCTAACTTGAAATCTTTCTAATTTTCTAATGTGAGTGTTCAGTGCTATAAAATTCCCTCTTAACAATACCCTATCTGTTTTCCAGAGATTCTGGTATGTTGTATTTTTGCTCTTATTACTTTTAAACAACTTCTTGGTTTCTGCCTTAGTTTCATTATTTATCCAAATGTCATTCAGGAGCAAGTTATTCAATTTCCATGTAATTGTATGGTTTTGAGAAATTTTCTTAGTCTTGATTTCTGATTTTGTTGTGTTGTGGTCTGAGAGAGTGATTGTTATTATTTCAGTACTTCTGCATTTGCTAAGGAGCATTTTATGTTTGATTATGTGGTTGATTTTGGAGTATGCACCATGTGGCTGTGTGAAGAATGTATATCTTGTTGTTTTGGGTTGGAAACTTCTGTAGATGTCTATCAGGTCCATTTGATCCAGTGCTGAGTTCAGGTCTTGAATTTCTTTGTTAATTTTCTGTCTCGTTGATCTGTCTGATACTCTCAGTGGTGGTGTTGAAGTTTCCCATCATTATTGTTTGACAATCTAAGTCTCTTTGTAGATCCCTAAGAACTTGCTTTATGAATCTGGGTGCTCCTGTTTTGGGTTTATATATATTTAGGATAGTTAGGTGTTCTCATTGAAATGAATTCTTGACCATTAAATAAAGCACTTCTTTGTCTTTTTTGATCATTGTTGGTTTAAAGTCTGTTTTGTCTGAAATTAGGATTGCAACCCCTGCTTTTTTTGTTTTCCATTTGCTTGGTAGATTTTCCTCCATCCCTTTCTTTTGAGGCTATGGGTGTCATTGTATGTGAGATTGGTCTCTTGAAGACTGCATACCACTGGGTCTTGCTTTTTTATCCAGCTTGCCACACTGTGTCTTTTAACTGGGGCATTTAACCCATTTATATTCAAGGTTAGTATTGATATGTGTGGATTTGATTCTGTTGTCATGTTGTCAAATATCATGCAGACTTGTTTGTGTGGTTGCTTTGTAGTGTTGTTAGTCTGTGCACTTAAGTGTGTTTTTGTAGTGGCTGGTAACAATATTTTCTTTCCATATTTAGTGCTTCCTTTGGGAGTTCTTTTAAAGCAGGTCTGGTGGTGAGGAATTCCCTCAGTATTTGCTTGCTTGAAAAGGATTTTATTTCTCCTTCACTTATGAACCTTAGTTTGACCAGATATGAAATTCTGGGTTGAAATTTCTTTATCATTATTATTTTTTTATTGTTTTTTATTATACTTTAAGTTGTAGGGTACATGTGCACAACGTGCAGGTTTGTTACATATGTATACTTGTGGCATGTTGGTGTGCTGCACCCATCAACTCGTCAACACCCATCAACTCATTATTTACATCAGGTAGAACTCCCAATGCCATCCCTTCCCCCTCCGCCCTCCACATGATAGGCCCCGGTGTGTGATGTTCCCTTTCCCGAGTCCAAGTGATCTCATTGTTCAGTTCTTACCTATGAGTGAGAACATGCGATGTTTGGTTTTCTGTTCTTGTGATAGTTTGCTAAGAATGATGGTTTCCAGCTGCATCCATGTCCCTACAAAGGACACAAACTCATCCTTTTTTATGGCTGCATAGTATTCCATGGTGTATATGTGCCACATTTTCTTAATCCAGTCTGTCACTGATGGACATTTGGGTTGATTCCAAGTCTTGGCTATTGTGAATAGTGCCGCAATCAACATACGTGTGCATGTGTCTTTATAACAACATGATTTATAATCCTT